>NC_059188.1:12200939-12478439 GCF_020631705.1 Daphnia magna | reverse complement strand
TTTTGACATGAGTATATTATATTCTTAAACGGCAATCTCTTTGACAAATATCAGATGTCTAGTCTGATAAAAGATTGCGTTGCTGACCTGTGTGATCGTCTAACCTCAGCCACACAAATTGAAGAGAAGATTGATGCCAAACTGTAAATATTTCATTGTTCACATTGCATTCGAACCTTCTTTAATTGTTTGCAATGTACTGTCCATTCCATTCCAACTTCTTGTAGAAAGTTCAGTGCTTTTACAATGGATGTTATAGCAAGATGTGCATTTGGTTTCAAGATCGACACTATTGGTAGCGAGAATGATGTTTTCATTCGAAATGCACGTGTCATTGTGAATCCACCAACTACAAGATCGCCGGTTGGCCTATTGCCGTGTAAGTCTTACAAACTGTTTTACTTCTTTCCATTTTCATTTCTGAACTTCTTTTGTACAGTTATTTTCCCCAATTTCCTAAGCACGTTTGGCGGCGTTTTTGAAAGATTATTTAGCATTAAAGAAATGAAATTCTTTTTCAATTTGCTTGAGGATGTACTACGTGATAGGTCACAATCAAAAGAGGTAGGTGTTTGTTTGCAAAACTACGTGCATCCACATATTGAATTTGAAATAACTTCACTTTTTGCGAACAGAATTACCACGATTTTATTGAAATAGCCAACGAATCTATTTCTGAATTCACCAAGGAAGTTGATGGCAAAACAGTGCCTATGTGGACACGTGAGGAAATTGACGAGATTATAATGGGACAGGTGTGAAACAAAAATTTGATTTGTTTTGTGTAATGTTTTCAAGCAATGAAACACTAACCTTCTATGTTTGGCAATAAGTCTACACTCTTTATGCTGGCCGGTTTTGACACGACAGCAACCACTTTAACAAACACTTGCTTTCAACTGGCAAGGAATCCGGACATCCAGGAAAAATTGTACGACACTGTCATTACCAAAATGGAAGAATATGCAAGTTTTACTTTCAGGTTCATTTATTCAGATTTAATCTCATTTTCCTATTCTTCTTAAAGGGCGAGGTGTGTCATGATATGGTCCAAGACTTGCCTTACCTTGAGATGGTTATTCAAGAAGTTTTGCGCTTTTATCCACCACTTTTAAGGTAATAGAATCCTAAGCCATGATGACATGCATCTTTTACGGTTAATGTCTGTAAATTGCGGTTTCCAGAGTTGAACGTCAATGCACGAAAGATTATTCTTATGACAATGGTCGCATTCAAATGAAAAAGGGACAGCTTGTTACAGTGCCGGCTTATGCCCTTCATCGCATGGAAGAATACTATCCTGATCCAGAAAAATTTGACCCTGAAAGGTTCACACTGGCATATCTTAAACTAAATTAATTGCATAGTCATTTACTTTTTTCTCGTTTTGAAGATGGAACCCTGAAAATAAAGCCAAACGCAGTCCTTACACCTTTATGGCCTTTGGTATGGGACCACGCAACTGTGTCGGTATGCGATTTGCCATGGAAGAGATGAAGATTGCTATTGCCACTGTGATCCAAAAATTTCGCTTCTTTCCTGTTGAAGAAACTCCGGTATACATTTAATTTTTTGACCATGAAAGATGGACCGAATAATGTTTCCTGTAATCCTCTAGGAGAAGCTCCGTTTCGATGATGGATTTATCCAAATTCTACAACCTTTACATGCGACGTTGGGTATCGAATTCCGACAAACCTTCTCCGGCTGAAAGTACAATCTCCTCTTACATATAATCCATGAATTTGCTGAAGTAACATTCCACAATTGGGTTGATAAAGGAAAGGCAAGAAATGGAATACGTGGAGTGTTAAGTGGGCACTCTTTTTCATAGGACAAACAAGGATTTTTCAAGAAAATTTCCAACAAAGAAAACTTGCAAATAACGATTTGATATCTACTGCTATGCAAGCTATGCAAGCTATGCAAATCAAGCTTCTTACAGCATCTTTCGTTTTGACTTAGTATGAAAAAACGATTTAATTGTTGTTTTCCGCGAAATATAGGCAGTGATGGAATTAAAATATGACGAGACTGTCTTTACACCCTCAACAGATAAAGAGATAATCGAAACATATCTTGGTGGCCATGAAAAAGCAGAAAAAAATATTACACATTGAAAACTAATTATTGATTGAATATTTGTCGCGTTTGTAAATTAAATAAAATAAAATTATCTGGCTATTTTTTTTTTTTTAATTTAATTTTTAAATTGTTGATTCTTGAGAAAAAGAAGTTTCAAGATTCAACTGCAGATGTCCGAACTCGAAATCGGACTTTGTGGAATGTGTTTGTCTGCTACAACAGCATGGCGATTGGCAAATTTCCAGTTGAAATAAAATATCTGTTATCATGAATTCAAATGAAAAAAAAACAAAAAAGAGTAGTTTAACCAACCATAAGTACGCCTCTTGCATTCTGTAAAGGTGTCTGTCTTGATTGTTTGGGATTTGCCAGAAACGATGAACTTGGCGGTGCCAGTCATTAGTAACTGTGTTACGGATTGTCATTGGGAGGTGCACGTGCACAGTTTGGCCGACACACATCGCTGTGCACTTTTCCCTGGTAAGTCTTTTTCATTTCCGTTGTTTTGCTTTCGATCGGTAAGCTCGGTTAACTTGGCGGCCGGAATACCGAATCTTTTGCCCACAGATCAAAACCTTTTATGTGAACAATTTCGACCGTCTTGCCGACTGCAGTGTTATACCATTGAAATCGATTGTTGGTTGCAAAAATAATCTTTCATTTTTATGTTTCCTTCTTCACAGCTTGGAAATTAAGACCAAAACTGTATGTAAGTGGATGAAATGATGAACGGTCAGAAACGGAAACACCTTCGTTCGTTGCTGTTTGCCGGAAAAAAAAATCGAATCAATGTCTTTTCTAATGTGGAATGGCGCCCTGCTGATCTGTGCACGCGAGTTACCACATCCATACAAATTGAAGAAAAGACGGACATCATGTTGTAAGAGCGCGAAAAATTGTACGACAGTATCATGGCCAAAATAGAAGAACATGCAAGTTTTAAGTTCAGGTTCGTTCATTCGGATTTTAACTAAATTTTTCTTTTCTCATATAGGGCGAGGTATGTCATGAAATGGTCAAAGACATGCCCTACCTTGAGATGGTTATTCAAGAAGTTTTGCGCTTTTATCCTCCTGTTTTGAGGTGATAATATGTTAAGTCATCTTGCATCTTTTTAAAATTCATTTCAGTGTTTTGTGCTTTCAGACTTGAGCGTCAATGTACGAAACATTATTCATACGACAACGGTCCGAATCCAAATTAAAAAGGGCCATATTGTTACCATGCCGGCGTATGCTCTCCATCACATGGAAGAATACTACCCCTATCCTAAAAAATTTGATCCCGAAAGGTATAAACTTATCATATGTTCAACTAAATGAATTGCATCTTGACTTGGTTCATTATTATTATTTATTTTTTTTTATGTTTTAAAGATGGTGCGCTGAAAACAAAGCCAAACGTAATCCACAGAGTTTCGTAGCTTTTGGCCTAGGCCCGAGCAACTGTTTCGGCATGCGATTTGCCATGGAAGAGATGAAGATTGCTATTGCTACTATGGTTCAGAAATTTCGCGTTTTTCCGGTCAAAGAAACTTCCGGTATTCAATTAAATTCTTATTAACTGTGCCAGCATTAGAAATGGACTAAAACACTGTTATTAATAACTATTTAGGAGAAGCTCCGTTTCTTCGACGGATTTTCTCTACTTATACAGCATTTCGATGCTATAGTTGGTGTTGAATTCCGACAATCACGCTGACAGGTGTTATCTCTTGCTACATGTAAAAGGGTAATTTGCAAGAATTAAAATTTTACGGTTTAATCGCTTAAAGGAAAAGCAAGAACTGAAACATACGGAGTACTAAATCAGCAGTCTTCTTCATACGACAAACAGGAATTATTCAAGAAGTTCCAGCAAATCAAACTCCCGTCGATGAAAGATTTTTGCTCTAATGCAGATCATTGAATTTCCAGAAGATTTGATATCCATTGATCTAAGAATTATTTAATCTAACATATAGCATTTCCACTTTGTCTGAATAGTATTATAGTAGTAGTAGCCGTAAACACGTTAATTGTTTAATACCATAATTTTAAGTGTGCTGGAATCACATATAAAGAGGAGACCTGAAATGACCTTGAATCATCATAAAATCTTGGCAACTATATAAACCCAGTAAAAAAAAAGAAACTCTATTAAAGAAAACTAAGTATCGATTCAGCCTTTGTGACGTATTTAACTTAAATAAAAAGGAACTATCGGATTTACCTAAATAGCCTACCAAATTTTAAATCGTTGAAATTATGTGGGAAGCATGAACAAGTTTCGAAATTGAACAACAGATGGCCAAACACGCAACTTTCTGGAAAGTTTCGACTGCTATCGTGGCATGCCAATTGCAATTTGAAACAAAACCCATTGTCGTGAATCCAGTTAAACAAACAGTAGTTTAAGTTTAAGCGATCATGAGTACGTCCTCTTGCATTCTGGAAGTATGTGTCGATAGTTTGGAGTCTGCCAGGAACGCTGAACTTGGCGGTGCCAGTCGTTTAGAACTGTGTTCGAGCTTGTCATTGGGAGGTTTAACGCCCACTGTCGGTCTTGTTCAATCAGGTCAAGAAATGCGTCAAGTTACCCATTTACGTCATGATTCGACCTCGTGATGGCGATTTCGTCTACGACGAGGACGAGCTGCTTGTCATGGAACAAGACATTACATCTCTCAAGGAAGTCCAAGTTGATGGATTCGTTTTCGGTGTTCTTCATCCAGACTGCACCGTTGACCGCGAAGCCTGTCTTCGATTGATTAGTTCTGCCTACCCACTACCGTGCACTTTCCACCGGTAAGTCTTCGTTACTATCAGGGTTTCTGCTCACGATCGATAAGCTCCTGCAGACCAAATCGTAATCAAATTAGATGCAATTTTCTGATTACTAAGGAAGAACATTGAGATGAATGTAGTCTAGTCATTCGAAATTTTTAGTAAGGGAAGTTCCTTGGAATGAACTTGGTGAAATCTGCATTATTTTGGCTGAAAACTATGGAAATGTGATAGCTGCGACCATGCTGGGTTGTTTTCACGACTCATCCAATACCGCAAGTTGTTCCCCAGCTGTTGCGGAATCGAACCCCTCGAATGTTTTTCCACGTCAAAATGCGTTTCCTGTACATCCATCAGATATGTTAAGTCGGCAACGAGTAAGTCCTCGATTGCTCTTGGTCGAACTCGTGTTCCACTCGAGTCGAAACGTGCTCGTTAGTCACAAAATTGAAGCAGCATTTACATACCACTTGAAAAGTCTTTGTATCGACGTCATCCGTGCAGATTTTGAAACGTTCGCGTATCGGCCTCACTTGAATGTAACAGGGATTATAAAAAAGAGGCTTTATTATGTATTACATAAGGGCTTTCGATGTTACGACGGATGCTTTTGTTGCCATGGAGGAACTCATTCAACTAGGTTTTCGTCGGATTCTGACGAGCGGCCAACAGCAGACGGCCGAAACTGGTTTGGAACTCATTGTCCGTTTGCGAGAAAGAGCCGGTGAACGGATCGTCATCATGGCCGGAGCAGGTGTGACGGAACGTAACGCCTCTTCCATTGTGATGGCATCGCGAGTTACGGAGATTCACGGTTCAGCCAGCCGACAGCGTGAGTCTCGGCCCAATTCAATCCGCATGGGTAGCGAGCCGGAAGTTGGGCGTAAACGGGTTACTTCTCCAGATCTCGTCAAACTCATTGTACAATCCATATCCGACCACGCTCCAGTTGGTTGTCAAACAGAATGAAATTTTGTTTTTCTGTCATTTTTCATTTAGGACAACCGTTATTGTATACATGCATTTGCTTGCATATTTTTCATTGGATTTACGCTCTAATTAACGGCTCTTCCTGTTGACATTATCACAATCCTATGAAGATCCTTTCTTCGTCCTTTTTTTCAAAACATTGTTTGTTACAGTTGCCAACTCTGGATATTGTAAGTGTCGGTTTTGAACGCCAATTTAACAAAGAACCGTAGCAAAAAAAAAAATAAAAAAATAAATACATTTAATAGTCCATACCATATGGTTCGATGTTTTATCGCATTCTTGCGGTGCAGCAAACAAACCCTTGCGGATGACTCGTCTAACGGTTCAGACTCTTAATTTTATTTTTGAATTCATTGGCGCGGGTAGTACCCGCGCCAATATAATAGCAGCCGCGGTTAAAAATAGAAAACGGCTGGTATTCTTTCATAGACGACCAGTCAGTGCGGATCGATCTTGTCGTGACAGCAACACGATGAAAGTGTTGATACATTTCCTTTTGGTGGCATCGTGTTTAACGATCAGCATTGGCGACGCGTTGTTGCTTAATCGAACCGATTTCATCAACGATCCACACGTGTCCAAGTTGCGTCCCGTTCTCGAAACGTTTCATCCGGCTGTGCGGATATGGCTGAACGGAGTGATTGGCGATCGGCTGGCCGTCGCCAATGGATTCACGAAAATCATTGCTGGCGGGGGCAAGCCCTTCCCGTTGCTACGGATGTTTTTCCGCAGTCGACTCGTCCGCTGGATCGCTTTCCTGGCCTTCCTCAAAGTGGCTTTTTCACTCTTTGTCATCGTCATTCTTCCCAACATCTATTTCTACGCCATGACGCAGATGAGGGAATGATACATTTTTTTTTTTTATCGTCTTCATGTGTTGCATTTTTCAATCCATCCGTCGTTTGTGCACTTTGTGTGTGTGTGTGTTTATTTTAAAAAAAGATCTTACAGTGTTGCCAGTGTAATCTAAACCGACCCACCGGAAGCGATGGAGACGAAGAGGCAATCGGGACAGGCGACCTTTGCACTTGTTTTGTCGCATTTTTTGATGTGATGCTTGAAAAAGGGGGCGGAGAGGCCAGCCCGTACATTTCTTGACACTTTTTGGAGGTCATTAGTTATCCGCACCCAATCTTTGATTAGTATCGTGCTGCCTGTTTGGCATGTAGACGTCTGTCTGTAGGGGTCCCTTTTTCTTGAAACCCCCAAATCCCTGAATGTGTTACTTGCAGCCGCATTGCCAATACGTGTACGAAAATATGGGAAAGAAAGAGACAACATGCGCTCGGTTATGCGGACTCTGATTGGACTCAGCACGCCATCCCTCTGGCATTTAGTTTGAGTGAAATACAGTTCTCACACGTGACTCTACTTGAAGATTTCTCTGCGCTGAATTGCTTTTGTGTTTGTGTGGTTCCCAAATTTTTTTTTAAATTCATTTTCGAGTGAAACGTATCTAACCTTCGACAGCTGACGGATTATCAAATTACCATGGAATCGGCAGAAAGATGGCAGTGACGTAAGTGATCACAAATTAAAATTGACCCATTTGCATGGCTGATTGGTAATGTTTATCAAAGCGCTAAACTAACCTGATTATGCATCACGTCCTCGCCCCTTTCTATTCAAATCAAAAGGTACAGAGCAATCGAACGCTATTCAGCCCGTCGGGTGCCACCACTGCCGTCTGAAAGCGTGGGACTGAAACATGTTAATCAGATCATCTGTCGGGCAGCGTCTTTCTATTTTGCTAGGCTCAAATCGCTGCTCGGTACGGATTTGAACCTATTCGGCACTGTCCGACTGTGGCTGACGAATCTCGTTCTCGTTGCTTACTTCACTTTGGTGCCTTACTTTCTTATCACTGCAGGTAGAATGTATTTGAATTAAATGAATGTTATTTCATTTTAAAGACGACATTATCGTCGGTTGAACGCTCAATGGTCAATGACTGGTCCTTTCTGAATTGATTTAGTGCTCAAATGGACCGTCAGATGGATACTGACCTACTATTACTCCAGCCGAGAAGGCATCCGTTGCGTGACTTTTGACGATGATGCCAACCGGAATTACAAAGGGCATCTTTCGTCTTGGGCCTTCTCGGTTTACCTGGTCGATTCCGGCGGTGCCAGTCCAGCGCAGCTCCTGCAATCGATTATAGATTGCACAAAAGATCAGCCCGCTTTGAAACTTGTACGTAAAGCGGAAGCCTTTGGTTGGATCCATTTGTGGAAACTTCCGCAACCAAGCGAAAGTCCACTCCGAATGACGGTGCAAGAACTACCACCGGTTTGGAAGCATCAGCTCGTCACGGAAGACTCTGTCCACGTACGGAAGTATTTGATAAAAGAATCGAAATCTTACGTTTTTTTCTTAAACTTTGTTGTTGTTGTTGTTGTTTTCTTCATTTCAAAAGGAATACGTGTCGGAAATTTATCAACGTCCGGACGGAATAGAAACGGATAGCCAACGTCCACCTTGGAGAGTGTATTTGATTCCTTTAGCGCTGGCCAACGATCCCGACACAGTTTTCTCCAGCTCAAGTAATTGCTGTTTGCTGGTCCGCTGTCATCGCCTCTTGTGCAATCCGCTGGATTCACTCATCCGTGAGGCACTTGACAAGCGCTGGATTGAGAGAGATGGCCCCACATCCAGCAGAGTTTCCCAAAGTTTTGATACTCCTCAGCGAACAGTAGCGACCGGAAGCGGATGCGTTCACGTGTCGTGGACGCATCCGATTCCATCGATCGACTTTATCGATCGCATCTGTCTGCTGACTGGCGCCACCTCCGCACAGGTTGTCCTCGCCGCTTTCTGCCAGTCCATCAACCAGTGCTACAGACAATCAGGTTCGTAATTAATCGTTCGCTTTTTGTTTTGTTTTTTTCGATTGCTCATTCGATTAATAAAACCACCCCCTACTTGATTCAATTAAAAAGCTGCTTCAACCGGAACACTTCAAGTGGATATGAAGGCTGGCTCGTCTCACCATTATTACACACTTCCGCTCGGTTCGGCGAGCCTTGAAGATGGACAGTTTGTTCTGAAAACACTTGAACGCCAGCTGGAAAAGCCCAGCGACCCTTACCGTACGATTCCGGCAAACAGTTGTTTCCCGCTACGCGGAATGGCTGCTCAAACGAACGTTTTATCAGTGCAAATGGATGTTGTTGACAGCTGCAAGTCCCTCTCCGGAATCTCGGGTTCTTTTTTTCAATGGACTGCATTTCCGACGCCTTTAATCCGTAAACTATTTTCTTTTAACATCCATTTTTATTATTATTATTTTTTTTAATTTGAATTGATGGATGATGGTTTTTAAAAATAAATTGATGATGTACAGCTATCCGGCTTTGCCTATGGACGGATGAGTCTAGCATCCGGCTAGGCCTCATTCAACATCATCAGCTCTTGTTGCCGGTTAGAGCGGACGACATTGAACGTCGGATCCATCAATTAGCTGCCGGATTGGGCGTTCAAAATCGCCGACCTCTTTCACGTCATTCCTCTGCATCCAGCTCACCCCAACGACTGACCCCGCCACCCACTCCTCGTCCTTCAGACATTTCCCGTTGAAACAAAAGAACATCATTTTTTTTCCCCACTCCTTTCGAACTCGGAATACACGATGCATTTTTAGAAATAGAATAGAAATTGATGCGGGGTTTTCTTTTTTTATACTACTGTATTGACTGCTCTAAAATTGAACATCATCGCACATAGGACACGAAATTGAATTTGGTAACATTTTTTTTTTTTTTTTTTTTTTTTTAGTTTTAGCGAGATTATATAGTTTGTGTGAACCGTTGTCATACATCTTAAAAACACGCGAATTTTTTTTTTTCCATCCAAATTTGATATTTTTTTCTTGTATCAAATTTCAGATTCGAGAGCAGCGAGAAAAATACAGTGACATCATCCAGCCTTACACTTTAGCATTGAGGTGATTATGTGATTATGTTTATTTTTTTGGGGTTTTTTTTTCTGTTTGTTTTTGTTTATTTGTTTGTTGAACTTATACTTAAATCGCTTCAATCAAGACGAGAAAAATGGAAAATTTTATGAAGCATGGGAGAAGAAATCTACGTCAGCGAGTAGTTCATTTTTAAGAACGCGATTGGAAAAATTGGGTAGGGACACGAAATAGAATTTTGGTCCTAAAATTATGACAGAAACAGAAAATTCAGTAATCGATAATCTAATTAGTTTTTTTTGTTTGTTTTATTTCAATTCATTTTCGTTTTCTTTTTGATCGCTCTAGCGGATATTTTTGCAGTCGTTTGATTTCTCGCGCTGTTCTCTAATTTGTTTGGACGTTTCGACCAACCGATTCCAATTCCAGTTCAAACGCCATTTCAACATTTTTTTTGTTAGTAATTTTTTGCATTCATTTTGAGAAATTAGAAAATAATTACCACACAATTTGACAACGACGAGACACGAATGTAAACGAAATAGAGAACAGAAAGCACAGACAGACGCCATCACAACTAATTTGACAGAGAATTGTTCCTTTTTTTTGGGTTGTTGGTAGAAAACAGGTTGAAGGTGATTTGATTGTTTTCTAATTAAGAAAGAGATGCTTTGTACGTCCACGTTTTCGCACTTAAACGTGGACGTGGAATCAAATCACCAACCGGCTGTTTTTACAACACATTTTATTTTTTTAATTTTTCAAGATACCGATAAATCTAAAGACTAAACTTGAATTAATTTTTTTTTTTTTGTATGGGGTGAAAATTGTAGGTGAAATATTATTATAATTTTCGAAATTTTATCATTTTTTTGTTTGTTTTCTTAATTTTTTAGTTTTCTTCTTCTCTTTATCGAAGTAAAAAGAAGGAACACACACAACAGCGAAGCGAACGCGCGTGTGACACGGAAGCCAGGCGGAATAGAAAGTGTCGGCGGAAACGAAGAGACAGAAACTCGATTCGCCGGTGAAAAGCCAAATACACAACACGCACACACGTAAGATAGCAATAAACATTGATTTGACGAATAATTTTTTTCAATTACAAAAAAAATAATGCGTGAATATCGAATATCATTATTTTTGGTGTTTGAAGTGGCGAATGACTCTGAAAATTGGGCCGTTGGGAAAGTCGATTTTCAAACGTTTTTGATCGATTCAAAAAAAAATCACGTGATCTTTTCCGCTTTTTTTATAACGACCGCCTCTATGATTTTAGGGAACAAAAAAAAAATGTCAATCAAATCCTATTGGGCTCAGATTTTGATTCGATATTTTTCTTTTCTTGTCGATCAAAGAGTAGCGTATCGTGACACGATTTAACTTCAAAAAGAAAACGAAAAATGGTAGGTGGAGGGGGTAGTGGTAGAGGAAGGAGGAAAAGGGAATTAACGGAGCATTCGAAACCAATGGCAATGACAAGACATGATTGACAAGACATTATCTCTACAACTTGATTAATACAACATGATTATTTTTTTTTCTTTTTCTTAGATTTTTTGTTGTTTTTTTTCTTTTTCTGTTTTGTTTTTTAAATATTTGTGCTTCCTCCTCCTAGTCCCGGATTTCCGGAAGAGGACGAGATGCGTTGGCGATATATTTTTCCGCCTACAATGCGTCACAAATAGCCTAGTGTGGCGTAGGTCTTGACGAATGGCTGATCCAGTTTACAGCTTTCTCTGCTCATCGATCAAAAGAAAAGGTAAACGTTTCGACATTCATGTCAACGTTAGAATTTACATAGATAACGAACTGAATAAGGTTAAAATAGCGAAATGAATAAAAGATGAGGGTGAGAGGTCGATCGAAAGGTTTTTTTTTTTTTTTTTAAATAGTAAATTGATGGGAACCGTAGTAATTTTGGGAAGGGAAAACAGAACGTTAAAGTAAAAAGACAAATGCCTACCTTTTGACATTTGAGTTAAGGAGCAAGAAATTGAAAGGTGCGCGCTTGGTGTTCGTGAGTGTACGAAGAGACAGAGCGAAGTTCGCATTTGAGTGGGTGTAGGAAAAATGAGCGGATTTTCCAAGGGTTTTTGATTTGGATTTAAACTTTTGGGCAGGTGGGGAGAGGATTTTTGTTTATTTTTTATTTATAAAAATCATTTCTTTTTTTGTTTTCTAAGAATTTGGGATTGTTTTTGAAGGGCAGGCAAAATACATCGTACAATGAACAGCACACAATATCCCATTCAAGTTAAAGCCAGGTGGGCGTTAAGGTGCTGTAAATAGATCAGAAAAAAAAAGAGAGAGAACAAGAAAGAGAGAGAAACAACCGAAAGAGTCGACCATCAGGAAAAGGGAAAAATTACAAATCAAATATTCGTGTTCTTGTTTATCGAAATGCGAAAGGTCGATTTGAATGAATCATGCCAGTCACTATTCGTACTCAAAATTGAATTTTGTAATTTTTCATTTCTCACGAAAAACAGGAAAAACCGCAAAACAAAACAAAAGCAGCAAGGACCAAACGCTCGAATCGAATAAAGAAAAAAAAAAATAGACAAATGAATTAAGGACTTACTCGTCTTCCCACGGGCAGATATCGCTGATTTTAGATGATGATTTATCCGCTTGCGATTGCTCAGTTCCGGATTCCGGCACAGCGATGCCGGAGGCGGATTCTTTTCGGCAATGACCGCTGCCACCACCGCCACTACTACTGCCGGCCAGGCTAATAACGGGCGATGCTTGTTTTGATGGATGCAACACGACCACTGTCACTTCACTCGGCGGTTTAATTGTTGCAACTTTCGCAGTTTCCGGCTCTTGCGACTCCCATGGACAAACTACGTCGCCCAGCGCCACCACTTCGGTCGAACTCTTTGGCTGTGGAACGGGAATTTTGGTGCGAGTACCGCCGGAGGAAGCCGCCGGAAGCACTGCGCTGGCCGAATTCCCAAGGACAGACATCCGTCGACAGATGGCCGCTGTCGACACTACACGAGAAGCTGCTCTTCTTCGCTGACGGGCTGCTAACATTCGGCGTCTGCGGTTCCGTCTGGTCGACCGACGGACCCGGAGTCGACAGGATGCTCTTCGTCCGGCTGCTTGCGACGCTGATCGGCGGTGGCGAGCTAATCGACTCCCAAGGGCAGACGTTATCTTCCGCCGGAAGAATCGGCGTCGAATCGCTTGTACTGCTCGATCTGATGAAGGTTTTCGTGGGGAAAAGAATAGAAAGAAAAACAGGAGGAAAACAAAGAATATAAAAAGAAACCGTGCCATTCCGGAATTTTGAAAATATTCCGGAAGCGGATTCCCAATTTAGACGACATTATTATAATTTTTTTTTTTTTTTAAATTGGACTATCAATCAAAGAATTCAATGGAAAAGGAACGTGTGGTGCATGGATGTAGGATACACGTGGTGGGATAAATGAGCAACAGAATTCAATTCCGCAAAAAGCGGATAACGCTTTGCATTTTAAAACAAAAAGAAAAAAAGGGGAGGAAACATGCCCGGCAGTTCTTTTGCAACGCAAACAAGGAGTAGAAGGGTAAATGTAAGAAATTCAAATCTCCCGGCTCGTCGATCCGGCAAATTCGAATTTCCCGACGGATGGCGACAAGACAAGACATGTAACAAGCATAACGATATTGAGAAGACAAATGTTTTCATAATCACAGCAATAACGAAAAGATGTAAAACAAAAAAAAAGGCAAAAATTCAATTCAACTGAAATGAAACAGGCAATCAAAAATGCGTCACTAAATAATGCACACGGCGTTAGTCAAGAAAAAGAACAAAATCAAAGCGGAGAACAGAACTCACTACAAAAAGGTCAAAGTTTTCATCAAATTCCATAAAGATCACGAAACGGTTCGACGGGGTAAAGATTAGAGAGAATCAAAAATTGTAAGAGAGGACGATGACGAAAAGACGAACAAAAATCAAGTCAAATTTTGACGGGAACATTGGATCTCCCGATTCAAAATGGAAAAAAAAATAATAAAAGATGTAATTTTTCTTTTCTTTTTTTTTTCCATTTTTGTCTGTTGTGGGTTCGGGGCTCAATTATAAACTTACTGCAGCAGTGGAGGTGGTGGAGGACTAAGAGGAGGAGGAGCAAGAGGAGAGACCAGTTGAACGGTAGATGTCGTACGTTGAGACGGCATATCCCCACTGCATCGAGCGTGAAATTTGTCAATTTACTTTTAAAGTTGATGAAGAAAAGGAAAGCCGATAAAGAACCCAATCTTGTTTTAATCCACAAAAGATTTGAAACAACAAAGAATTCGTTTTAAACAGCGAGAAACAGATGAAATCATGATTGCAATCCATCTCTATAATGATTCTAGATTATTTCGAAAAATTATAGAACAAGCTTTGATTTTTTCAAATCATTAGATCCATCAATCCAATTCTAAAGACTAATCAAAAAAAAGAAAAAAAAAAGAAGAAGGAAAAAAGAGCAACTAAATTCTCTGTTGCTAAAAGAATCATACCGATAAGGTGTATCGCATTCGTCGCTGGGAGCCATGCTGACGTTGGTGCAGCTTCCGGCGGAAGAGCCGATGGCCGGACTGCTATTGATTCCGGCTGAAGCGGCTGCAGTTGTGGCCGATGAACTGGCCAACAAGAGACTTGTGTTTGTCGATGAAACGCCAAGTGTCTGCTGATGCGGGTGATCCGGAGGTGAACCGGACAGACTCCGCTCGCCGACACTTCCCCTTCGTCTAATGGCGCTGGATCCGCATGAAATGTTCAGTTGCTGCATATTCCCGACGGGCTGTCCCATTCCAGTGATTCCTGACGTCGCCGCTACGATCGATTTCTTCTTGCCCGTCGCACCAAAGCTGAAGAAACCTGGAAAAGTAATTTGATTTTAATTTGACCAATTTCAAGACGTGTTGTAAATCAATTAATCATTTGAATGCCGGCTGAGGGTTAAAGTTGTTCTTCCCTAGGGTTAGTTCAACCGGAACGATGAAAAATGAAGTGACTCGTGCGACTGTACCTTTTCTTCTGGGAAGGCTGGAGGGCGTTAGCCAGCAGCTGTTTGTAATGATCAGATCGGACAAATCGAGGGTAGCAATCCTTTTTCAGCAGTAAATTGTAAACGTGCTCAGCTGCCCGGTCGAAGGTAAAGCGAGACGGACGTTTCATCTCGTGCTGGACAAGATCCATTGTTCGCCCGTCGATATTGATCTCGCACGGAGCTCCAGGCGCCAAAAATTCTCTTTTTTTTTTTTGTTGGAAATATCGTGAAAAGTTTACATTGAACGGCGATGAAAAAAGAATAATAATAACTCACTGGTAAATTTCTTGGACGCGATGAAGGATCTTGGAAGCAGGTCCACTTCTCAGCTGATTGGTAGCCAACCAGAACCGGATGTTTTCGTGACTGTACTCTTTGCGGAGGTAGTTTGTCAACTCTTGCAAACCTTTTAGATAGAAAATCAATTTTCATAACAGAGAGGTATAATTTTTTTTTCTATTTCAGAAGATGTTACCAAGCCCATGGTAACAATTTTATCGTTAGATTGAGAGACATTTACAAATATCAAAGATTGAATAGTTACCGGTCTGGTCTGTTACGAGATCTTCGATGGAAATCGCCCAACGTTTGGCTCGCTTCTCCGTTGGCACTTCCACTCTGTCAAATAACATATAGAACGCCATTATCATCCTTTGCATGAGATGTGTGTGTGCCAACAAAAAATAACAACTTGAATGCATGTTGATGGTACATCCTGTCATAAACACGAGAATCGTTTCGAAAGATTGCAATGGCGTGCGTCGCATTTGATGGACGACGCCGTTCGACCATTGATCGGTTCGGCCCAAATCGAATATTAAAACAAATTTATAAGTTTTTTTTTTGTTGTCTGAGTTTTCTTTTATCAAGAGCCTAAAGTGAATCGATTATTCCATAAAAAAAGCGCTGTAACGACGTACAAAATATTGCAAAAGAATAATGCCTGTGGTATGAATCTTCTCTGCAACAGCTGATCAATCATGAACAGCATGATGGCTACCAAAAAACAGTTGCCACATATCAATAAAAAAAACCAAAGCATTGGACAGATTTGAACAAATGGATTGTTTTCTTTTAGATTTTGAGATTAGCTTACAAGAGATTAAACAAGTCCTGATTTGGGAGTGACATCCATTTTCTCTCTGTTGTGTTTCTTCATCCACATCTCTGTTGGATCTTATTGAATAGTGGTAGGTTTGTTTTAAAAGGATTGTCCTAATAGATTCTGGCCTTCGCCCATGCCACTAACTTTCCTCATTTGTTCCCATTCCAAAACAAAGACATGGCTATAAACCAATGCCAAAGTATATATCCATGAAACCGTGACAGTAGAATCATTCTATTACTGCCACGCGACGCTGACACGGCTAAATCTTGGGAAATTTATGAAGTTGTTGCAAAAAAACCCCGATTGGACTTGTTTCATCCCCAGAAATCAATAGAGCGTAAACGAAATACGACGAAACAAGGCTTTGTCCTTTTTTATACAGAGAAAGCAAGAGATTTCTTGGGCTTTGTGTTCACATCTCCTAATAATTGTATAGCTATATTTTTTGGGGGTTTCAATTTACCCTACGTCAACCAAAAGCCGAAAATATGTGTTCACCAGGTTTGAAATTAGTCGACATTGGCAACGCCAGATGTGTGTTTGGAAGAGGTAAAAATTTAACCTCAGCTAGTTGTTGCATTGTGAGCTGAGTATGTGGATGTAATATGTAATGATGTAATATCGTAACTCACTTTTGACGAGAGGAATCAGAGTTTTAGATGGTAATCCATTTTATCAGGGTCCAAAATATTGCCTGATATATGGCCTTGATTGCATATTTGAAGTTTACTCTGCCATGATGAAAACTGAACGATTTGTGAGATGTCATTGCCTTCTTGAAATCGTCGTCAAAGGAACCCCAAATGCCATAGCTTTGTTTATGGGCCTTTTCATTTCAAGGATTGACAGTAATATTAGTGGTAAGGTAATGGGACCATAAAATTCTTATTTCAGCACACTTCTTGCGATAGGCATCCAAGTTTGAACTGAGAAAGGAGTGGCATACATGAAGTTTCTTTTCGTGTTATTGAATTTTTCCCAATATTCCCTTTGATGTATTTAATATTTGTACAAAATGGTCATGCTTTTGCCGGTTGTCTGGAAACAGATGGAGAATTTTCATATGAAGCCAGTAAGATGCTCTAGTGTGTTTGACCAAGTGAGCTTTCCATATTTGCATTTCCTGTTATTAATTATATGTCGTGCAATGGTAAAGAAGCTAAGCTCAGTTAAGTTGGGAGACTTTGTTTACCCACCTCCTTGTTTTACAGCCCTTGTCTATGATTCTTATAACATATTGTAAGTTAGTTGCATCTCTATTTGATAACCATCGTTCCGAGAATATCGCTCAACTTTGTAATAGGCCGCTCCCAACTCCTTTAGCAATGTCACAGTTATGTGTTGTACATCAAGAATTGATCATTGCTGATAATCTTTCTTTTATTTCTAGCTTTACAAGTTAACGTCTAGCTCCGAGTTTCTAACTCCTACTTTGGTGGCCATTGCTTTTTATGGCCTACTTCTTTGAAAAAGTTCTACGGGTTACTATGGGTCGTACAACTTTTCCAAGAAAGACGAAACTACTTTTAGAATACAAGAAGAAAGTCACATGTAGACGGTGATTAACAAGAAAAGTAAGAAAAAACTTACAAGGCGGCGTTGAGTATCCAGTATGTTGGATCATCCGATAGCCAAGGATTAGACGGTTGAGGCGCATGAAGAAACGGATCATATTCGCTGTAGGTGGCGCAGTGTTGCTGCAACGTCTCGGCTGCCACCGACACCTTAATCCTCGCCCTTATCAGCTGTCCCCTTACAAACTCCACCTGCAACCAGAGATGAAGAGGCATGTAAGAAACAGGCGCGACATCAGATCATCATCGTGGGTTCGCTAATTCGCGCAACATGCAACTTGGCTCGAGTTTATCTCAGTCGTCGGAGACCAACTGACCTGTCACCCTTCACATGTATATAGGCCACGCTCGTCGCAAAGAGAGACACACCAAAGTAGGCAAGCACAGAATTCTGAAGCACTATGAGAGTATTGATTTTTCTCATTCCCTGTTGGGCATGTCACATACAGGCGGAAAGATGGAGAAGAAAACGTGATACCGACCGAGAAAAAAATATAAATATGAGGCGGGTAAAAGATGCCCTAAAAAAGGATCTCGTTAAGCTAATTTTAGAAGCGATTTCCAGTTGACCTAGGTAAAATTGTTTCCATTATAGTTACTGTGGTACAAGTCCTATAATTAAATTACTGTTGATTGTCATTTTGTGTCATACAAATATTTCTTTCGCAGGTACCTCATTCTCTTCCCTACGAAACTTTTCGGCATGATATACGTGTACCGGATATAAAGGACCCCATCCCCTCTTCATTCGCTCCTGGATACAGATGAGGTTCAAAGCCGCCGTCGTCGTTAGAAACCCATGTTTCCCCAGTCCGTGGGTGGGTATCATCAAGCGCGAGGTTGGCATGGTGACCGTACCACGAATATCCTTAGGTATCCTCAGGGGCGTGATTATATATCCAGCAGCCATCATCCGTCACCCCTCCTTAGCAAATATTACGCAACTCGATACAAACCGCTTTGGAAAAATGTTTGCTGGAAATATGTCGACTTGGTAAAAGTGACTTTTCTTACTAAACAAACAACAGCTGACAATTTGTTAACGTCTTTGTTGGTTTCCCTTTTAGACGAGGATCTTCTTGCTTTCTTGGCATGATTACCTCGGTCTTGATTTCTTCGACATTCTTCCACTTCCTGATGAAATTAGCGGATGCGGTTGTGCAAGACGTGCCTGCCGCATCGTCCCGCTGATTCGAAGTTGGCGCCGACGATGTCCACGACGAGTTGGTAGGGAAAGGCGGCTGTTCCAGGCAATTGAGGAAACTGGGTGGCGGCCTGTACGCCCTCCAATAAGCCCGCTCCTGGCTATCCGTTACGATCTTGTCGCCTTTTTTCCGATCTTTGGCCAATCTCACCTATAGCCGTTGACCCACAATAGGCAAAAGAAGAACAGTCAATGTGGGAACAAAGGAGGTAAATGTGCCAATATTTTTTCTCTTTTTCTTTTCCAGCCCATTGCCCCGAAGGGACAAAGTTATATTGTCCTCTATGCTGCATCCGACAGAAAACAAAACCAGAGGAGAAGGAACTCCGGCTCTTATTAAATGTAATAGCTTATGAGTCTATTTTATTTTTATTATTTTTTCAATGAAAGTAGGAGAAATTTATTGGAGATTCCAGGAATTCGTCAATGCCAAACTTTCCTCGCCCTACCTATCAACTAGAGAGTTCTGTAATAAAATTCCAGTTGTCTACCTGTTCTTCCGCTTGCATGACGATGAATTCCCATTTATGGGCCATCTGCCTCTTGAGTCGACTGAGCGCCTCCTGTTGTCCGTACCGCAAGAAAAGCAAAAAGCAAACAACAAAAGATGACACATTTTCTCTGTACCTGGATCTATTTTTAGAGCTTCTTAAGTCTCTTAAGAATAAGGTATAATGTCTACGATAAAAATATAATAATCTTTACTAACCAGTTCGTATTCCTCAAGCCCATGTTTCTGCTTGTTACGTAACGAGCGCTTATACAGGTAGATGACGTACTCGCTGTTTTCCGGACTGTGATTCTGCGACGCCCAATAATAGGGCGTCTTTTGTGGACATGGAAAAACGAAGACAAAGTTGTAGAAGAATGGAATAATTGAACAAGAGGTAGTTTTGCAATTCCGCCAACAAAAGTATAAATGATTAAGTGCTGATCTTTCTTTAGGCTGTCTCGCAGATCAGGTGATTAATTTTTGTTAGCTCCGAACGAAAACGAAGGTGGGAAAACCGGAGCGAATAAGAATACATGCACAACAGATGAGGTGCTATTGCCCCGGTGCTGTGAAGCAGCAAAGGGCATTGCGTGATTGGCCCGGCTACGCACCAGCTGGGCGTAGCACCTCCTACTCTCCTTTTAGCCAGGGCCTGGCGTTGTCTACATCGCCACCACCGTTTTCAGGAGCTTTATACGTTACGGAAAAAGTGAAAGAGAGGGGGGAAAAAATCAATAGTTTGGCTCGATAACGATGGCAGCGGCGGCGTCGGCGGTGGTTGTGGCGACGGAGGAATGGCTTCAGCTATGGAGCATGAACAGTGGGTGTGGGGAGGGGATTCTATTGAACCGTGATCGAATCATCTTCATCTTGTGTCTTGTAACTGGCAAAGGCGCAGGGTTTGCTTGCAAAATCGAGATTTTACAATTGGAGGGCTCACGTTAAAGCGAAAGAGATTTCAGTCCAAAATGATCGATCCGCACGTCAAATGGGCTCTTCATCTTTGAAATGGGAAAGGCTAGAAAGGAAAGAAAACAAAAACAACTTTAGCGGAGGCCGCCTGTGTATCGGCACGACGAAGGTTGACACGCAACACAACGACTTTCAGTTGGCGACCAAATGAAGAAAACAGGAGAGCGTTACGAGAGCCTTGATAAAAAATCAGGAAAAACGAAGCCATTTCATTTGATTCGGAGGTCAGCGGTGCAAAGTGAATGTGGACTAGCGACAGAAAAACATTTTTTCTTTGATGGATCCCGAAAGAAAAGAGAAGAAAAAAAGAGAATCCATCGTCTAGAATGAATCAACAGCCACTTTTAATTTTATTTCCTTTTTTGTTTCTTTCCCTTTTGCAGAGTTTCTTTTCAGGTCACCGTCCAGTCGGTTCTTTCGTTGTCTGTTGGTCGTCGTCGTTCTTTAATTGGATTGCGCACGACATCCCATCTCCGTCGCCAGACGTGGCAGAGTGATAGAGAAGATTTTCTTTTTTAACTTCCGGCCGGATGGCAATAATCAACGACGCACAGATGTTGTGAAGAAAAAACCGAGAGCGGCAACTACGCTGGGGAAAAATAAAATTCATGCACCATCTCAAACTGAGCTCCACGTGGCCTGTCCCGTTTTTTTTCTCGCGAAGAAAAAGATAAGAATTTTGGCAATGGCCGTCTTTATTTATTTCTCTCTCTTTTTTTTTTTAAGGTGATATTTCTGGATATCCACAAGGAAGAGCTCCTGCTCTTGGAAGTGCATCAGTAATAATAATAAAAAAAAAGGAGTGTGACATATAAACGACGATGATGGCGAGACGGCGCAAGTTATTTTGGGGTTCCATTCATCGAGAAATCCACAAGAACACGACCCCTTTCTCCGGATTTAAAGAGAGAAAAAGAAATTCCTTCTTTTTATTTTTATGTGACGTCGTTTTCACTCTACAATGATCAGGTGATGACGCTATTGATTAGTAGAAAAGCTTCTTTTGAGATTGGATTTTTTAATGTATAGATTGATAACCCCGCAGTCCTAAAACTGTCCCGTTCGCTCAATTTTTTAAAAAAGAAAATGGAGTAAAAAATGGGAAAGGGCTTCCTGTCAGCTGGACGAGCCGTAGTAAGTGAAATAATGATTTGTCGACACCCAAAATCCGGGGACCCTCCCTTTCCGTTCATCATTTGTCAAATGGTGCATGTGAGTATATATAAGATGGTCGACGTCAGATTATTATTCACTCTTGGGAATTTATTGGCAGCCATCCAAAAAGGGAAAAAATAAATGGACCATGGCCTCGAAGGGTTCAAGGTACTAGACGCGCAAAAAGAGTCCGGAATAGACTTGTGTTTCTAATACGAGAGATATCGAAAAGACGTGGAATGTAAAGTAATTTGTTTCTCTTTTTATTCCCCATTTTTAGGTCTTTACTATTACTAGCATTAGTAGCAGCGCAGTGTGCATCTACTTTCACGACTGGCTGCCATTGTCACGGTGTGTGAACAACTCCATTTGTCAATAAGTTGGGTGTAGTAAATAGTCGGTAAGTACACATCGAGTGTTTGTGTCGATCAATCTGAAATTCCATGTGCAAATAACCGTGTGTGCATTTAGGCAATTCATGAAAAAAAAAGGAAATGACTTATTTTTGAAAGGAGAAAATTAGTGTGCGCATGCAAATAGAGAAGAAAGAAGAATAAATAAAATGGCACCTGGAAGCGATAGAGGGAGCTGTCGTCCTTGACGGAGAGGCTCTTGTTGCATTCGCCCACTGGGAAGAAGTAGCCATGCTGACACAGAAGATTGGCCATGTGGATCGCCTCGACTGAAACAGAAGAAGAACGTTAAAGAAGAAAGAAAAAAAACGAACGAGGAAATGATGGAACAGTTTACCGGAGTCTTCAATATTTAAACGTTCCATCAGCCACTCGATCATGTCGTAACCTGAGAAATGTCATCACGAAATGAAGATGAATCGGGTCGATGAATTTGCTTTTTCAGTCAATAAAAGAAGAGGAGACTGACCCATAAAAGCTGACGGAATGGAAGTGAGGAACAACTTTTGACTCCTCACTGGCACCCCGTTCTCGGGATCCTGCATCTCTCGCACCAGGCTCTCCATCTGCCACAACAAACAGAACAAAATGATGGGACAGTTGAGAAACTGCAAATAGACCCAAAGTGCCGAAAGGCCACAATTGCTGATGACGGATGGACGCCAGAAAAAATTGTTGCTCCCCAAAAAAGAAAACCACAAGCAACAATTGAATCAACGACTCGTTGGCACTAGCCAAACGCCTCTGCTCAATCGCAAGTGGCAAAATGAGATTCGGCCGAGCGCTGGAATATTCGATCGAAGAACATCAAAGAAATATCCTAAAAGGCCCATCCTTTTAACGAATATTATTACGTGTCTAGTTCCGAAATCCAATGTGAGTATAACAGCTCAAAAATGACTCCTCCCTTTGATTCAATCAATGACGCGCCATTGTTGTGATGCACGTTTTCCTTCCTTTACAGGGCGTTTAATTTTTCGCGTAGATAAATAGCTCGTTGTTGACTGTCAAAAAGTCCCTCGCTATCAACAACCATTTCAATTTTTTTATTGAATTCGGGCAGTGACAACCGCGCCCTGCCATTTAAAAAAACAAAAACGAAGCGATTTCATTCATTGGCTCTTGGTATTCGCAACGCCCATTTTGTTTCTCGTTAAATCAAATAATCATAATCTATTTTTCTCAGCTTTTGCAGCAAACTTCAACTGGGGCGGATCTAATGTTTGGCTTCCAAAGTTTTCATCAATGGCAAACAGCGTTGGACTGTACGTATACATATCTACATAAACACATACATCCAGTCTATAAATCCAACGTCTTTTGTTTACTCCCCTTTCCCTTGCAGTTTTGCAGGCTCTCAAAGGACCCTTTTCGCTCTTGAAAGAGACTACGAGAACAAGAAGAAGGGGCGATTAAATATTCAACGAAGACAAAAAGTGCAACGTACGCCCCGGATGACATACGGAGGTCGTTGCAAATCCCACAGGGCATCGAGTTCGCTTACGGTGGCCGTATAGCGTCCACTCTTATCACGTTGTTAACGCACCAAAAAGGTACTAAAGTGGATGGCCCGTCTTCATTATTCATTCAGCAAGAGCAGCTGTCAGTAGTCAAATCGTAATGAAGCAATGTCAAACATGCGGATGTGCTAGTACCTTATCGAAGACGAGGGGTCGCTTTCCGACGAGTCCTCCGCCACCGAGTTCGAAAGTGTCTGTCGTTTCGACAGCGGCCGTGGCGGCGAAAGGGTCGCATTTTTCGGTGACGGTGACCACGTCGGCGTGTTGTTGCTGTTGTTGTCCACCATGGCAACAACGATGCGCTTCGTTAATTTGGTTGTCCATGGCTTGTGATAAAGTTGTAACTGTCTGTTCTGCTGCTGCTGCTTTTCAGGGCCGTCCGACGGTCCGGCAGCGGCAATCATACTCGCAGGTGATGATGATCTCGGTCGACGACGACAACAGTTGCAGACGACTGGATCGGGCGGCCTGATGGACGGCCTGGCGAGCTTGTGGCAGCGGCGGCGGCGGCGGCGGCCCAGCATTTGGGCATGTTGATGTTTTTACACCTTCTTTACAACAATAATGGACGAGACAGTAAACTCGGCCGGTATTTTATTTTTTTTTTTTTCACTCTTCAATTGCAGACGCCGCACTTAATGTTTTCTTTTTCAAAACAGATGTTATTTTTATTTTATTTTTTTTGTTCGTGTTTCCACACCTTTTGTGATCGCTTCGTTTCCGTCAAAACGACAAGTTCACGACAATTTTTGAAATGCGGTCCAGCTGTCAGTTCCTTTCTTTTTCCTTCTTTCGCGCGCACTGGGGACGGACGAGAAAAAAAGAAAAGAAAAGGAAAAGAAAGAAAAGAAAAAAAAAGAAACGTTTCTCGGGTAACGGGAGGAAAGAGGAAATGCGAACGGAGATCCAAAGAGAAAATCTAACGCAATAAACCAATGGCGACGAGCCGGAGACGGACACAACAAAAGAGGTTGAATCGAATCAGTCGAGGGGAAAACGGAGGAAAGGGATCCAATGTATGTATCTATGTTATGTCTGTGTATGGAAGTAAATTAGGAGTATTTTATGTCTTCTTTTTTCTTTTCTTTTTTTCCCGCTTTTTCTAGGTTTTAGTTGGATTCCTTTATCGACGTGCGAGGACAGTGTCAGTGTCTTCTGTCGTAAATAACAGATGGAGGGAAGATGAATGTAATCAGAAGAAACGAAACAAAACAAAATGGAGAGCAAGAAACAGAAAGAGAATTGGGGAATGAGAAGGAGAGAAACGCACACGGAAAAAAAAGGATGAAAAATGGAAAGAAGAAGGAAAATAAAACTAAAAGGAATGATTAGCCGTTTTCGTTATTCCTTAGACTGGGCACGACGAGTAACAAGCCTCTTTGCTCGTCCGTCAGCACTGGCTTCAGCTTCGGCTGCTGATGTTTTCGTTGCTTCGGCTGGACCATTTTGAGAGCGCCCGACTTGTTGTCAATCCTATGGCCGACGTTGTTGCTTCCCATCGGCGCTCTTTCTTCTTGTCGGTGCACATTCACATTTTCTCTCGTCTGTTCCTTTTTTTTATTTTCTCTCTTTTATTTTTCTTTTCGAAAAACTAGGCTCTCCGGGTTGAGTTGAAGTTTCAAATTTTCCGTTCTGACTGACGTCTTCCTTTTCGTCTCGGTTGGAAATCTTGTTATTTTCAAACAGTAATTGGAGATGCAATTGCAAAGCTTCTCTGCGTGTATGTAACTGAACACTTTCTCCTTTACTTTGCTTGATTTTTTTTTTTTTGTCTCTTCTTTTTTTTGTTTTTGCTGTTTAGGTGCGGCTGTTGGACCCACACATAGAGACACACGCACACACACACACACACAACCGTCCGGGCGGAAAATCCACTCTAGACTAGAAAAGCCATATCAACTTCTGAACCTGAAATACAAACGGCCAACGACTGCGATGCTTTCCCTCGACGTCCTAGTGTGTGTAAACAGTTCGACGCATGCGCATTGCTCAAAACTCACGCAGGACAGAGGGGGTAAAAAAAAAAAGCAAACAAGAGGAAAACAAAATTGGAAGGCAGTGAGAAATACAGAAAAATTTATAATAAAAAGTCTATGATCCTGGGAAACGGAAGAAAGACATTAGATGTACGATGTTTTTGCAGTCATCAATCTTCCATACGAGTACTGTACATTTTTTTCCGGTTTTAAATCATTTAAATTATTATTATTTGATTTTTTTTTTTTAGGAAAAAAGCCTGTTGGAGGAACTTTAAAAAAAAAAACAAAGCCGGAAGAGATTGGGAATGGAATCTTTCACGCAAACATATGATTTAATGATTTTTAGAAAAAAAAAAGAAAAATCTAAGGCAGAAATTGAAAGTTCAAAAAAAAGAAAAGAAGAGGAGATGAGAGACTATCGCTGGCTATGGTCTTGTCAATTCGGGCTCAGATCAGCTCTCTTCCTTTCGCCTACTTCTCCGTCCTCTTTACTCTTTCCCCCCCACTTTCGGATCAATAGCAGCAGAAGCATGGGGAGGGGAACTCCGGAGTGAGAGAGCATACACACTATACACAACATGAGAGCAGCAGCAAGTAAGAGATGTAAGGCAAACTGAAAAGGATGAAAGACGAGACATGAGAGAAAAAAGTTAGGAGAAAAGCCAACAGCCGTGTTACGCATGTTCAATCAGCATACCCAAAAGAAAGAGAAAACGATTTTTTAAAGGGAAAGGTGAACGACTGTTACGTAGGTTTTGCATGTGTTTAGTATTTTATTTATTTCTTTTTAAAAGACTTTTTCTTTAGATTTTCCAATATGTGCAAAAAAGGAACGCTGATTGGCTCTTGACTTTATGTACTGCAACCGGAAACTTCTTCCTTTGTTTCATTCTGATGGTCTACGAACATCGAACATAGTTTGTGTACAGCAACAGAAGAACCCGCCTCGGCCTACGAATTTCGTTTGCCCGTCCCATTGGAAAGACGTGACCGATGACCGTCATCATCATCAACTATCGCAGGGTAGGTCCCCCTCCCCCCTTTTTTTTTTTTTATTACCAGAAAGCAAAGAGTCTAGAGAAGACGATTGAAAATTCAATTTGCTTCCATATCGATCCGCGTTCTTTATATACTCCTACGGCCATTACGTAGTGCATGTACAACGTAAGGTCGGTTACATTTATAGATTCTCTTTAAAAAAATTTTTACGTAAATTCATCTCGCTGTGTGTCGATTTGCGTTCACTCAAGTGAACACATCCTTCCCTCCTTTTTTGCGTGATTTGTTCATCCGTCTGTGGTGCAAGGAATGGCACGCTGTTAGACTGGCCAAGTGCTGAATATGACGTTGTTAGTGCATAGAACAAACATTCCAGTTGGCCAATTTGCGCCAAAAATGACTGCATCTAGGATGTAGTGTATAAGCCTGATGAATAATTGTGGTTGGTGGAAGCCGCCTTTCAACGCAGACTATTCGGATCGATAAACTTGTTACCCGACACTAGGCAAAGTTCGACGTGGCGGACAAGAATATGGCAGTGTGCTTCGAGTGGGGGAGAAGGAAAAAAAAAAAAAAGAGGGAAAGTTTAAGGAAAAAAAATAAATCAAGTTGCCAACACTAACGTTGTCACGCTCAAAGGTCAGCCTTTATGTTGTTAACTTTGATTGTCGGTCTGTTTATTCTAGTCTTCCTTTTCCTTCTTAAATGTTTTGTTTTTCGTTCATTTTTTTTTCTCCAAAAATTAGATTGTCCACATCCAGACAAAAGATGAGTTTATGATTTAATTAGAAGAAGAAAGAAAAAAAAAGAAGTTCACCACGCAATCAGTTCATATCTTAAAGATTCACAAGCCTCGCCTTCCGAGTCGATTAAACGTCACACGCCACCCTTTACGTAATGAGCAGTGCCTCTTTTGTCCTACATTAGCGCAACTGCTGAACATTCATTGGTGGTTGCTTTGTTGTTTTCGCAGGCCAGCCAACGTTATCGACCAAGCGGGGCTCCTCCTTTGCTCTACAAACGCTCCCTTTTTCCCCCCGTTCCTGCTACACGATTATACTTCATAGATGACACAAACAGCCGTAGCTCACAGAATTTTTATTTTCTTTATGTTCGTGTTTGTTTGTAACTATTCCGAATGTCTGCCTAACTTTTTTTCTTATATCTGATTTCATGTCCGCTTGGCGTGATGTGACTTTCCCTACATTTGCATCCAGACGGAGGGGGGCCCCGCGCGCGCGTTCAGATAACACACCCCACCCGAAATGTTATTACAGCCTTATACTCATAGCTTTTCGCCTTTTTTTTATATATTTTTATTTACAGTATTCCGCTTAACGACAAGTAGCAAGACGAGTAAACCCTTCTACCCTCCTGGATTGAATGCTACTATACACCACGTTGATGGGCAGCAAATAAAAATCGGGATGCCTCCCAAAGACGAGAGAAATCTTTGGATTATGTGCCAGTACGGTCCTGCTGTATATATCAACTTTGAATGTGTCTACGTATGTTTGTATATTATCTCTTTTTATATTTAGAATAACAAGCAGAAGAGTTATAGGAAAAGCAAAAAACAAAAACAGGAGCTCTGATGGATGAGCAAGAAATATCGATCAAACATCGTTTTGGGGTGTAAAGCAGAAGCCAGCGTTTCCATGGGCGACCAGTCAATAACAAAAGCCTTTTGCTGACGACGATCTGTTTACAAGCCATCTGCACTTGGACGGAAGCCTCCGACGGGTCGGAAGAGTTTGCTCCTTGGAGGAAATTCCGTCTGAAGATGAGAGATTTGATCGTGAAAATAAATACAGATGCCGTAGGAGTAGTCGGTGGTGTGACTACTGCTAATCAACAGCTGACGACCAACAGGAACAACAGCAGCCGCTTGAACGTGGATGATCCAGCTGTCTCGAGTCGTGCACTATCTTTGACAGTCGGCTCACTAGGGCAAGATGATGGAGACAGCACGGACGACGGAAGTGACAGCGGAACAGCAGGCACGCCAACCAGTCAATCCGCAGGCTATTGGCCTGATTTGGAAGTGCTGGATCCTGATCACCCCATGTAAGTTTAATCCATTAAGATAAATACAAAATTGTTTTTGTTGCTAACTGAGAGGGGAATAACAAAAAAAAAAACAGTTTGGAGCGATTCCAGGCCAATTTGACGCATTTGCTGGACGAAGAGGATCAACAGCTGACATTGAAAATTCTCGAAGCGGAAGAAAAGCGCAAGTGCATACTGAGGGAGAAGAAGAAGACATTGGCCGGGTTGGATGAAATGAAAAGATTGAACGAACGCAGCCGATTGACGTTGCGTAAAGAGAAAGAAGCTCTCGAAACGGAAAAAGCCAAACGACTTCAGGTGGAATGTGACCTCCTCCCTGAGAAGAAACAACGATTTGAATTGCTCCAGCGGGACATGCGAGACGCCCAATCCACTGACAATCTCCTGGAAAAAGAATTGGAAATTGGACGGAAGAAAATAGCCGCAATCCGGCAGCGGCTGGAAGAGCAACAACAACAACTAGCTCAAGCCAGAGGACAACTCGATCAAGGGCATCGTGAAAGGGATTCCAACCAAGCTCGTAAACTTCTCCAGGTTCGCGTGTACTTTTCTCCATTCAGCCTAGACAGACCTGTTCGAATGACGTCATACCCGCTAAAAAAAGAAAACGCAAAAGTAAAAAATATATATATCTTTTTAAAAAACGAACCAAGAGGTGGATCAAAAGAGTCTATTCATAGAGCTAAGCTGGATCAAGGCGAAAAATTCGCTTCGACCGTCCCAACGGCCAGAAAATCAACAATCGCTCTTGTCTGTAATAGTATAGCAAACTACTATGGCCGTCTATGTTTACCTACTGACATCCTGTTTAGTACGGCAGTGTCCTTTCTTTTGACATTTTTCAATTTATTTTTAAAACTCAAACTTGGATAAAGCGCGTCTTGATGGCCATGCCACCTGTCTGTTTAAAGTAGATCGTCATGCTTTTCCAGTTTAGTTTCAATTGGCCCTTTGAAAAATTGAATTCCAAATATTATTTCGACTCATTTTTCTTTTTTTAAATGGGCCACAGGATGTGGTGATCAATCAACTTTTGTCGGATGTCGAAGCAGCTGAATGGAAGCGTAGCCAAATGGAAAACACCTTACTGGACGAGGAACAGTTGACGGCCGGATTGCGGGACGCGATACGTGGAGCGCATGCTGAAATTGCCGCAATCAACACGGAAAAAATCCGACTCAATCAGAGCTGGCAGTCCAGCTTGCTGGCCTTACAAAAGAATAACGAGGCCCTAGCGGCTGTCCACCAATCCATCAGGTTTTCATTTGATAATCGAAACATCACAATATTCTCATGACATTTGATTTGTGTTTGTTTGCTTCTCAATCAAAGGAACGAAGAAGCTCGAAGGGAGGAGATTAATCGATGCTGGACGATTGGCGAGAAAGAAACGACTCAATTGGCTTCTAAACGGACCAATATTCAATTCGAATTAGGCCGGCTGGAACGAAAGATAACTAATCTAGAGACGCAGTGCCAGTTGCGAGAGGCGCAAAAAAGCTCAGACGACGAACGCAACCGTCGTCTCGAGTCCATCATCCGATCTCGGGAGGAAGAGCTTCAGACGCTGATAAGGGAGGCGGAGTTGCTGGCCAAGAGTGAGAGCGATGCCCTGGATCGTCTGCAGGGGCAGCGGTGCAAAAACAAGACTCTAGAGGCGGCCATACTCGATCAAGTCTATCGCAGTGTGGCCTGCGATCAGGAGGCGCAAGCCATTTATCGCCACATCCGCCAAATGGAAGAAAACTCAACTGCACTGGTTCGTTTTTTTAATTTTTTCAATATTTTCTTTTTATGATTCACATTTGATTGAAAAATCGCAAATACTTCGTGATTCATTTCTGATTGTTTTTCAAACAAAAACAAAACAGGATTTTGAGATAGCCAAAGCTGAAAGTCGTAATGGAAAGGCGTTGCTGGAGCGCGATAATCTGGAAAAAGAATTGCAAGAAAATAGGAAAGAATTGGCAGAGAAAGAAGCTCAAGTCGCTTTAAAAGACGGGCAAATCAAGCAACTCGAGATGGAACTGGGCGAGCAGCAGAAATTGTTGGAGAGGAAAGAAATGCATTGGGTTCGGCAAAAAGCGATGCTCGACGAGCTTCTGGCCACCCTCGAAGAGAACCAAGCCCGCACCGAGGAGGAGAGAGTATTGAGAGTGTTACAGGAACAGCTGGATCAGATCCGCCGGGCCACCGATAGTTTCCAGCGTCAATGGTCAGAGGCAGAGCAGCAATTGCTCCAAGTGGCCATGACACGAGATCTCCAGGCCGTCGAAGAGGGGAAACTTCGCGATGGTGAGCGATATATCAATGAAATTCATTAAGCATCCTGTGGACATCATTTCCTGGGAAGGCTTCCGATGATGAATGGGAATCTAATTGGCTGTTGGCGCTTGTATATTATGTTTGGGGCAGAGATCAGCGTGCGCGAAGAAAAGAAGAAGCGGCTTCTGCGTGAAGTAGCCGGATTGAAGCACAGCCAATTGCAGTGTAAAAGATCCATCCACGGTTGGCGCGAGTACTTGCAGCAACTGGATGCCCGACTGGCCCAGCAGACGGCCAACAAAGAGAGCCTAGAACGTCATAATCAGCACTTTCAACGCCAGTGGCAGATCCACCTCGAGGTTCGTCCTTTAGCCGCACTAAACAATCGTTGTTTTTAAACACCGAGTATACTTCATGAGAGTTGATTGTGTGCATTTTTCAATTGTCGCTTCCGCGGCATAACATCCAGCCACCGTTGACGGTATACCAACCAATCGATAGACAGACCGAGTTAAACGTACAACGATTTTTTCAAGGTTAGAACAATCGGTGGAGTGCGACGACAAGTACGTCAGCCTGACTGTTAAAAAAAGAAAGAAAACGGAAGTGAGTGAGAATTAATGAAAGAAATATTTTGTTTTTTTGTGGGGCGGAGGTCCACAATTTAATGGAAACGTCGACCGGAGCTGGCCGCTTGATTTATTTCTTAGAATTAGAGTGACAGTTACCTTTCCCCTTTTTTTTCAAGTTATGATTTTAAGAAGGAACAAAAAAAAAAGGGAAATGAAATTATTGATTAGCTCATTTGTGTTTGGTATCGTACCGAACAAGTAGAAATGTGAGCCACACAAAAGAGGTCGGCATTTGTTTTACTATTACTCTTCTTCCTTTTTTTAGTTTTCGTAAACTTTGTCTTTTAAGCGAAGAGTCCTCTTAAAGGAATCGATACAAGAAATCAGATCTATCGACATTTTAAACTTTGGTCCGTGCACGTTTTAGCTGTTCGTGCACCACCGACTGGAATCGATCGGATTATACAAACGTTTGGGGACCACAGAAAAATTTTTCCTTAAATTGAATTTTGTCTTTTTTCTGCTTCTTCCTTTACTTCACTCATGGGGGACAACAACAAAAAAACAGGAGCCAGAACGCAAGGTTCATCGAGTTCGGGAGGAGATTGTCCAACTTCGTTCACAAAAATCCAACCTCGAAATCAACTTATGCGACCTGAATAAAGTGATGTTATTGTGGACGGGCAAACTGGCAGACATTCGCGAGGCACAGAGTTACTACCAAGCTGAACGCTCAGATGCTGGATCGCTGGCCCTACTCGAAGCGGAGAAGCATCGACTTCAGGTTCGTCTTTTCGGTGTCAGCACAAAACACCGATTGCCCCGCATACAACACAATCTGTCCCCTTTATCCTATAAAAATGTTTATATGTTGCAAAAGGTACAAGAAGTCCAGCTGAGGAAGGATCAGGAACTGCTTAACCATCAACTACAGAAAGCCGTTCTCGGTCGTTCCGGGCTGAATACCAAAGCGGATATCAAGACCGGAGTTGCTCATAAGACGAGGATCGTCAAGGATCCAGTAGACTCAAACGCCTGGTACAAGATCCTCTCTAAAGAAATCACCAAGCGCCGCAAGGTTCGACATCCAGGTCATGCTGTAGAGAGCACACATAAAAAGCTGTCGTCGATGTGTTTCAGCAAGCACTTGAATGCGTATATGTGTGCCTTGGCTTGGTATATCATTCAATTGGATCTTTATTCGTATAGGAGCTTGTCAAGCTGAAGCAATCGATCTCGGAGAGGAAAATAGTCAACGCGGAGCTGACGGCGCAATGCGATTCTTTACGAGATTCTCTCGAGATGGACCGTAATCGACTCGAGCAGCTCGATCACAACATTGCTGAAGCCGTAGTCACTAAGAGACGGGTGAGTTAAGAGCGTTGGAGAAAAAAAATGAGAAGAAAACGACGTGAATCTGTTGAAACGAAATGTTTTCCAATCGAGTTATTATCGATTCAGGGCATTTCGACGCTGGTAGGTCATCAGAAATGGTGGCGCTTCTACGACCAACTGAAATATGGAACATATCGGCGGAAGTACGGAGCTGATGCTCTGGCCGAGGCAGAGTCTCGTGCGAGAAAAAAAATAATTAAACTACTGAAGGTTGCCGACAGATTGGCTTGCGAATATCCTCATCTAGAAGTTCAACTCAATGACATCCGAGACTCACTCAACTAGGCCATAATTTGATTTGTTCCTTTTATTATTTCGGCTAAATGTGTAATCCCTTCTTCCGCTATGACATCCATTTAACAATATAATGGTGCTTCTTTCCTATTGGGAAAATGATTAATATTCATTTAATAGCTTGCAAGAGGCAAGTTCTTTTAATTTTTCAACCTACCCACGCGGATTAAACTGATCCCATTGGGTAGGATGTGGCGACCGAGCGACAGGATCTCCGTATAATCGGTGCACTTAACTTGGTTGATGTGCAAACCTCCAGCCAAGATGATGCGACGCGCGTCGTCTATTTAGAAGAACCAAAGATAACGGTCAGCCAAGTTTAACGCACCGAGAGGCACAACAGTAATTTCTTTTGTTCACGAGCGTTTTTACTTTCGTTGGCGAAGCAATTGGCTTTCATCACCATGTCGAGAACAGAAGTTGCCGGTTCGAGAAGAATATCGACCATTGTAGCGCCTCGGAATGTCTCGCTCAACTCGTTTGGCTGTAGCTGAGCCAATGAGTCAGCCGATTTACTATACAATGCCGCAGTGATACGCTCCGCTGACTGCAGACCGTTTTCTGTTGAAATAAATAAAAGCATTTAATGAAAATGCGAATTCATTCGGGCGTAGTAGAAATAGTCTATAAGTAATAGACCTCCGTGAACAAGAAGCGTCACTTGTTGTGCTAATTTGCGATGAGCGATCCGAGATTCCGGTTTGGCCTACACAAGAATGCATAAGAAATACAGTCAAGGCCTTTATTGGTTCATTGACTGTACCGTTTGTTTCTCCATTATCTGGGAGATTTCTTCGGTCGAAAAAAACGTAAACAGCTTCAATAATTGTTCCACCTCAGAGTCTTTTACTCTCATAAAGAACTGATAGAGCTCGAATGGCGACGTTTTCGATGGAGTAATCCATACAGCATTGCCAGCTGTCTTGCCTAACTTTGAACCTTCTTCGTTAGTGACGAGTGGGATGGTAAGCCCTGTTTGACGAGACGTTCAAGTAACCAGTCTTTCAATTTAAGTAATTTTAGAAGACTACTCACCAAATACTTCATCTAATCCCATTCGGCTGATCAGTTCGTGACCTGAAACTATGTTCCCCATCTGATCACTGCCGCCGATCTGCCCATTTTAGATGTGGAGAAGTACTGAATTTAGTTTAACTGATAGTGGTAGTATGCCAATACCTGGAATCGACATTTATATGTCTGTAGGAGGTGAAGCCAATCATAGCCTTGAAGGACCTGATAGGAGAATTCGGTGAAGCTTATCCCAGCTTCGGAATTGATCCTTGACTGGACGCTGTTTCTGCTCAGCATGGCTCCAACTCGAAAATGCCTTCCTGCTGTGCTCAGGAACTTGGTGATGCTCACATTATTGTACCAATCTGCATTATTGACTAGCCTTAGAAAATAAATTGAACATTGGCTTGAACTATTTGTTAACAGAGGTATGGTTTTGAGCTGTACTACTTTACTGGTTTCAGTCTATTTGGATCTCTATTTTTCTCCCAAATATATTTCTGATGGTTCTGGAATATCCTTGTAATGTTTTCAGCTATCACATCTGCATTATCTCTGACTTTTCCTTCTGGCAAAGCTATCCTTTCACTTGCCTTTCCACTGGGATCACCAATCAGGGCAGTGGCTCCCCCAATCTTAAAATATGTAGAAATAATTGTTACTCATACACTCAATACCATTTGTAATGGACAAACCAAGGCTATGAGTTGATGGCCAGCACGTTGGCAATGCAACATGGTCATTAACACCAAAAGATTTCCTATGTGGAGGCTATCAGCAGTAGGATCAAATCCAGCATAGAAACATTGTGGTTGTGACAACAGTTTTTGAAGATTTAGGCTGAAATACAATAGTCATTACCATACATCAATGTGAACATTTAAACTGGATTATACCTTGGGGGAGGGAAAATGTCCTGTAATAGTCCTCTTTCATTTAATTTCAAAACATTACTAGCACAAAATCGCTGGAAAACAAAACTGCACTTTCGTATCGAATAGATACGATTTATAACGCGAATTATCATGTTAAATCTTTAATTTAGATTTCTCCATGCATGAAATAAACAAACCTACATGTGAGCCCGAGAAGCAGACTACGATAATTCAACATTTCCAAATAGGTGAAGCAATAATAAAACATGGCAACGCTGGTGCCATTGGGATAGAGAATAAAAAAAAAGGAGGAGATAAAAGCTTTTGTGAGCGAGAAATCTGCGGCCAAGAGCCAGAACAACTTTCATAGCAAACCGTAGGCAGGCAATATGGAGTAGGTAGTGTGAAATGCACAGGGCTCTCGAAAGAAATTCACGTGATTATAGGAAGCTTACACCGATTGAATTCACTACACTTATTTCGGCTAAATGTGTAATCCCTTCTTCCGCTATGACATCCATTTAACAATATAATGGTGCTTCTTTCCTATTGGGAAAATGATTAATATTCATTTAATAGCTTGCAAGAGGCAAGTTCTTTTAATTTTTCAACCTACCCACGCGGATTAAACTGATCCCATTGGGTAGGATGTGGCGACCGAGCGACAGGATCTCCGTATAATCGGTGCACTTAACTTGGTTGATGTGCAAACCTCCAGCCAAGATGATGCGACGCGCGTCGTCTATTTAGAAGAACCAAAGATAACGGTCAGCCAAGTTTAACGCACCGAGAGGCACAACAGTAATTTCTTTTGTTCACGAGCGTTTTTACTTTCGTTGGCGAAGCAATTGGCTTTCATCACCATGTCGAGAACAGAAGTTGCCGGTTCGAGAAGAATATCGACCATTGTAGCGCCTCGGAATGTCTCGCTCAACTCGTTTGGCTGTAGCTGAGCCAATGAGTCAGCCGATTTACTATACAATGCCGCAGTGATACGCTCCGCTGACTGCAGACCGTTTTCTGTTGAAATAAATAAAAGCATTTAATGAAAATGCGAATTCATTCGGGCGTAGTAGAAATAGTCTATAAGTAATAGACCTCCGTGAACAAGAAGCGTCACTTGTTGTGCTAATTTGCGATGAGCGATCCGAGATTCCGGTTTGGCCTACACAAGAATGCATAAGAAATACAGTCAAGGCCTTTATTGGTTCATTGACTGTACCGTTTGTTTCTCCATTATCTGGGAGATTTCTTCGGTCGAAAAAAACGTAAACAGCTTCAATAATTGTTCCACCTCAGAGTCTTTTACTCTCATAAAGAACTGATAGAGCTCGAATGGCGACGTTTTCGATGGAGTAATCCATACAGCATTGCCAGCTGTCTTGCCTAACTTTGAACCTTCTTCGTTAGTGACGAGTGGGATGGTAAGCCCTGTTTGACGAGACGTTCAAGTAACCAGTCTTTCAATTTAAGTAATTTTAGAAGACTACTCACCAAATACTTCATCTAATCCCATTCGGCTGATCAGTTCGTGACCTGAAACTATGTTCCCCATCTGATCACTGCCGCCGATCTGCCCATTTTAGATGTGGAGAAGTACTGAATTTAGTTTAACTGATAGTGGTAGTATGCCAATACCTGGAATCGACATTTATATGTCTGTAGGAGGTGAAGCCAATCATAGCCTTGAAGGACCTGATAGGAGAATTCGGTGAAGCTTATCCCAGCTTCGGAATTGATCCTTGACTGGACGCTGTTTCTGCTCAGCATGGCTCCAACTCGAAAATGCCTTCCTGCTGTGCTCAGGAACTTGGTGATGCTCACATTATTGTACCAATCTGCATTATTGACTAGCCTTAGAAAATAAATTGAACATTGGCTTGAACTATTTGTTAACAGAGGTATGGTTTTGAGCTGTACTACTTTACTGGTTTCAGTCTATTTGGATCTCTATTTTTCTCCCAAATATATTTCTGATGGTTCTGGAATATCCTTGTAATGTTTTCAGCTATCACATCTGCATTATCTCTGACTTTTCCTTCTGGCAAAGCTATCCTTTCACTTGCCTTTCCACTGGGATCACCAATCAGGGCAGTGGCTCCCCCAATCTTAAAATATGTAGAAATAATTGTTACTCATACACTCAATACCATTTGTAATGGACAAACCAAGGCTATGAGTTGATGGCCAGCACGTTGGCAATGCAACATGGTCATTAACACCAAAAGATTTCCTATGTGGAGGCTATCAGCAGTAGGATCAAATCCAGCATAGAAACATTGTGGTTGTGACAACAGTTTTTGAAGATTTAGGCTGAAATACAATAGTCATTACCATACATCAATGTGAACATTTAAACTGGATTATACCTTGGGGGAGGGAAAATGTCCTGTAATAGTCCTCTTTCATTTAATTTCAAAACATTACTAGCACAAAATCGCTGGAAAACAAAACTGCACTTTCGTATCGAATAGATACGATTTATAACGCGAATTATCATGTTAAATCTTTAATTTAGACTCTCCATGCATGAAATAAACAAACCTACATGTGAGCCCGAGAAGCAGACTACGATAATTCAACATTTCCAAATAGGTGAAGCAATAATAAAACATGGCAACGCTGGTGCCATTGGGATAGAGAATAAAAAAAAAGGAGGAGATAAAAGCTTTTGTGAGCGAGAAATCTGCGGCCAAGAGCCAGAACAACTTTCATAGCAAACCGTAGGCAGGCAATATGGAGTAGGTAGTGTGAAATGCACAGGGCTCTCGAAAGAAATTCACGTGATTATAGGAAGCTTACACCGATTGAATTCACTACAAAACAAGCGTTACTGTTATAAAAACGTGGTTGTCTGTTTATTTCTCGACATTTATAAATTAATATACAAATATGAATAACTCCATGGAAAACGGTGAGGATCCGTTCGCAGACATTTGGATCTCCAATTGGGAACGTCAGTGCGAGATTGAACTTGAAAATGAGCCCGACCTTGATCAAGCTGTTCAATCAGAACGAGATTTATCCACACAGAAGCTTTGGTACCTTTTTCAAAATTCTGCCACGTCTGTAGCACAGTTGTTTAAAGGTAAGGATCATCATGGTTACTACCACGATTCACACTGTGATAACCTTTGGCCAATACTTTGTTGTCTTTTTCCAGATCGTAACCAACCTCAAGTCCTCTGGTTGCCTTTCCAAACCGCAGCTGGCACAATCACTTCACTGTACAAAGGTGAGACAAAGTTACGGAACCTTTATCTAAACCACCTTAGCATAAAATAACAATTGACACCTTGATTAATTGCAACCAACTACATATTTTCTTGAGCAAAGTGTTCATCTTTGTTGTGTTGTTGCTAAGAAAGCTTTTACAAAGAGAGTTATAACACTTTCTGTCAACCATTGTCTGTCATCTAGATTAAACAATTCTATGTGATAATTAAGACACTGTGGATACTAAGCTCATGAGTTATGTATATATTGGTTGAAAGAATTGCTTTTTCCCTATTCTAATGATGCATTGTAACTTAATGATGCATTGTAACTTTGGGTGTGGTGAAGTGACTAATCGACCTAAAGAAACCAAACCAGTGAACATCCATAATTGTTCCTTTAGATAATGTTCTGTTTGAACATTTGAAAAGGGTTGAGGATAACGGAAGTTTTATTATGAATGTTAGAGTCGACAGAGGCCTTGAGACGAAGCTCCGAACTTGGAATTCAGGCCGGATATCAGCGAAGAGCGAGAGAAATGTTGGCATGGGCCAAGAAGCGCCGTGGTCGCAACATCAGAAGAGAAGAATTGATCGCATTTCTGACTGGGAAAAGTGTCCCGGGCTCCGGTGCATCTCAGCCTCGCCACCAAATGCGAATGGGTCCTCGTCCACGGGTGTCATTGTCTGATGGCATGTCTGCCTCGCATCACGGCCCTTCTGCTCTGCAACATCCACTGGAAGGTTCTGCTGGAGACTTTGAGCCAGCTCTACAAGCCTTCCGTGAAGCCCTCAGCTTGCCCTTACCATCGTCGGCCTCTAGCAACAATACCAATAACGCTTCGTCAGCCAAAAGCACCGGACGACGAGGAAGTCCTGTTCATAACCACAGTGAGCTGAGCGCCTTTATAAGCCATGAGTCGGCTCGCCATAAACGACCCGCTCCCGCCAGCCCTACCCACGACGTCATCATGGACTCGCCCACTCATAAACGCTCGAGACTGATGTAAACAACCCCGCTTTTGGAAACCAAGCGAACCCATTAGCTAAAGAAATTTTTTTTTTTTTTTTTTTCATTTTACGTTAACCTCCGTTTTCTTCTAAATCCTTACCTCATATTTGTTTTGTTTATTTTTTCGCTTCGGTGCGCCCCCCCCCTTTTTTTTCAGACCTTCTTGAATATTTACTTTCAACCCCAATTGCTCTTTTTGTGTTCATCTCGAGCTCGTTTTGCAAAAAGGAAGAAATTTGAACCTCTTAGCGCCGAGGTTGCTGCTACTACACAAAAACAAAACAAAACTCGTGACTGTTTTTCTCTTCGTTTTCTTTTTTCTTTTTTTTTTCTACCTAGCAAATTTACACGAAGAAAGTGAAAGCTCATTCTGTTCTCGCTAATGATAATCTGTTTAGATGGCATATCCATCTATTCTCCTCCCCCATTCATTTTATCTCCTCATTGCCAAGTTGAAATTTTCTCCCTCTCCCCCCCGGTAAGAGTAACAGATATAAGCAATTCTATTTCAGACGAAATTTACGAATCGAAGCATCACTGTTTCAAACGCGTCGAATTTCAATTTGAATATATATTTCAAACCTGAGCGTGAGTAGGCATTGAACTGAAAACGGATTCTTAACAAATCTGGTCTTCGTCATGCTCGTTACCTTTCTTAGTTTTCTGAGTGAGCAGTGACCTCAACATTTTGCCCTCCTTTACCTTGTTGTTCTCCATCCTTTTTTTTTTTCAATTTTATTTTTAATAGCTCGCGTGTTTCTCGTTTCGGTGATGATGAATTCGTATGTTTCCTATGGTAATGATAATTTAGTTCTGATTGACTTGATGTTTTTTTTTTGTCCCTTTCGCAACATTAGAATTAGAGATACGAATGAGTTGCTGCTGAACTGCTGCCTTTTTATAGTTGCACACACAACTGTAGACAGGCCCATGCGCGTCCCCAAGTTCTAAAGAACGTTACAGTTATTATTATACCTTTTTACCCTACAAGTCACGCGCTGTGTGTGTGAGTGTGTGTGTTTGCGTGCAAGTGGGATTTGCTGGAATACAAAAGAAATACATCAATTTCTGCGATGGACGCGTCAGATCGATTTTTCAATCAAATGTGGGCGAGGCATATCAAATTGCTTTCTAGCGGAAGGAAACCAGCTCTATCCTTACGTCGGCAAAAAGTAATTTTTGTTTTTTACTCAAATGTATTAGATTTCTTTAAAAATTTATCTGTGTATTTTTTTTTTTTTTTACAGAATTCGCCGTGGGTCCATCGCAAAGCTAATGGCGATTACAAACTGTCAACCGAAAAATCTATTTCGTTATCTCCTTCGTCTGGGACGTACATCAACCGTTCCCTGACGTCATCACTTCGTTCGATTGGTTTCCTTCCGAGTGCCATGCACCGGATATAGTAGGTAAGGAAATACTTGGGGTCAATTCATATCGTTCAATTTAACAGCGAGGTGGTGTACTAGAGTTTTGCCTGGAAATTTGTTAGTCCTAATAAGCACGACGTTTAGAGTGGGTTTGATGGAACACAATGCCAACTCGAGGAATAAAAGTTGCAGCGAACGAAAGCGTCAGAGAACCAAGAATTCTGGAATCTAATGTCACAGGGAGGAAGTGCTGGAACTGGAGTATCCGCCCATTAATCGCTTTGTCCTGCTTTATAGGGGTCGATTTAACTCAACCGTCAAAATTCGGTCAAAAATGGAAGACAGCATTTAGTTTTATCAGTCTAGTAATCCATGCAGTCCTCACAGTGAACTCTGTAATAATTATTCACGGGCAATTATACCAAATGGCAACCATTTATTTCGGAGAAGATGGAAATCATTCCAGGACTTTCATTTGGAATATGATCACCGATTTCATCAATTTTGAAGTTGGCTGCCTTAGCACCCATTGGATTCTGTTTTTTGTTGTGAGAAAGAAGTGGCCTTCGCTGAGAAAGGCTTTTCAAAGTCTGATTCCTCTCTTCGACAATGAACTTTACGATCGACTTCGCCGACTATCGTTTGCTGGAGTGGCACATGTAGTTTTGATGGTAGGTTGTCCGCATATTTAGCCCAAAAGAGATGTACTTTTAACGGTTCATTCAATTGCAGGTTACTTGTTTGTTTATCTCTGCGACCGTGTCAATGGTCAGTACAAAGACACCGTTCAAAATAAAATTTTTGATTATTTCTGAAGTACTCCTACAGTTTTATCCCATTTTCGGCATTGTCTTGTTTACAACCGTCAGTTATGCAGCCTCATTCTCGTTTAAGTCAATCACGTCAAAGTTAAACAGCGAACATCTACAGGCGTGTAATCTATCGAATACTGATGTCTTTATCCTTAAACGTTACTACGTTTCAGCTTGCCAGACAATCGACGTCATAAACGATTGTTTTGGGTGGCTCCTTCTGCTCGTCATACCACATTTGTTTGTTGCCAAAGTTAATGTAACCTTTTATTGGTTTGGCAATTCCAATGAGAATACGCCCATTGGCGGAATTCTGTTTTTCATCTTTCATCTCGTCAACCTTTTTGTCATTTGCATAGTATCGGATAATATTCGTTTTGAGGTCTCAGCAATATTCCTGGTTTTCAATTTGTTGGTAATTAAATTGAATATTTTAATGCATATTTAGTCGGACAAATTGTTGAAACAGCTTCTGCGATTGGAATTGAAGTCCGAGATTAATCCTTGCAGAAAACAGGTGTGTCAAAAGCTCATATCAAATCTAATTGATTTTTTTTTTTCATTGAGATTTATTGACTCTGATGCAGGTCCACGAGTTGATTCTACACGTAGCTCTAACCTCTCCCAGAATATCTGCCCTTGGTTTCTTTTACGTTGGTAGAAAGCTAATTCCTACGGTGAGTGCTAACTTACTACTATCAGTTTATTGTATGAAGGCGTTACCTGAATTAAAACAAATTGTTGCAACTCACAGATGATTGGAACTACGCTGACGTACTATTTTATTCTTCGCCAATTTCGTTCGTTGGAAGAGAAACCTTAAAGAATTTTCTGAATTATTTTTCTTTGTTTATCGACCATAAACAGTTAGTAGGTAACTGTTTTGTTTTTTATGTTCACGTCATAATGGGTTGCAATTACGAAATGAAAATACACTTTGCACTGGATGATTTATTCAACCAACCCCATAAATGTCAGCTGTCACATTGTAATGTCGTTAATGGATTACTTGCAGACAAACATAACGACAAAAAAAACCGTTTATTTCATCAACTTATCCTATCTATTTTGTTGTTTATTAGCACTTGGTGGGAATTGTGGTTCAAGAGAGGTCTGAAAGAAACGAAGCAGCCAGAATGTCTGACAAAAACTGGTTGTGGAGTACCACACCACTTGTCACATGGTTAAAGTGGTTAGGTGTGAATCTTTCAGATAGAAATCAAACTAATTCTTGTCGGTACTTCACCTTGTACAGCATTTTTTGTCTATTGTTCTCCATTGCCTGCCAAGTGCTTTGTTTGAATTACGTTTTAAAGCATCACAAGGAATTATCTAACACTCTTGTCACCGAAAATGGCTTCAACTCAGACGCCTTTACATGGAACACTGTATTAGATTTTGTTAACTTTGCTGCACACGGTCTTGGATGCCACATCGTCCTAGTGTCTTTTTTCTCGGGTCGTTGGAATTTATTAGTAGAAGCTTTCCAGGATTTGGAATCATTTCTGAGTGCAGATTTTTTCGTTGGAATCCGTAGAGCATCTGTTATGGGAGTATGCTGGATCATAATTATGGTCAGTACAAAATAATTTTTTTATTCAATTTCATCTTGAAATCTTTTTTTTGTTTTTTCCTTTTTACAGCATACAATATTGTGCTTTATAGTCAGCTCTTACCACATCAGCAATGGATCTCCTTTCCCGATCTTGTGCTGTACCTTGGTGTCCGTTCTTTCACAAGTATACCCGATCACAGCCGTTTTTCTATTTGTTGTTACTAGCTACGCCTCGGCAAATGCCTATCAAACAATTCTATGGGATCTAAATGTTTTGAAGAATCAACCGATGGACAAAGAACATTACGATCGCCTTATATCCTTGAAGAAGCATCATGTGCTGGTCTGCGAAACCATCGATCACATAAACAACTGCTTTGGCTGGATCCTGGGAATATCTCTACTATTTCATTTTGTTTCTATCATAACTTCATCCTTTTACTTGTTTGGAAATGAAAGGGGACGTGAAGCACTACTGGAACAAATGGATATATCCTTTTTCATTTCGCAAATTCTCCATATTTTACTCATCTGTTATCCACCGGATTTGATCCAGGAAAAAGTATGCAGCTAATGCAATAGTACACCATGTCGTATGGTGGACTAATTTAACTTTTTGTATCTCGAAGGCTGACGCTGTTTTGAAGGAACTTATTCAAATGCAAATTGAAATGAGAGAACCACACAAATCTTTGGTAATCAGTGACTTTGCTTCGTTCTTATAATAACGCCTAGTCCTAATACCGTTTATTACGCAGACCAATGCATTTGCGCTTCAAGCGGACCATTTCTTTCCAGAAGTCACCGCCGTCTATTTCTATCCAATAAGCGGGAAAATCATTCCCAAGGTTGATTGGGTTGCAGCAAGAGTGAAGCAACTTGATCTCTAATCGAACTGTTTGTCTTCTTTTATAGATAATGGGGACGACACTCACCTACTTTATTATTCTTTATCAGTTCCATTCGTCTGAGAAGCAATAACAAAAACTGGTTGTGGAGTCTCAAGCCACACGTCACATGGTTGTGTGAATCCATTCCAGAGTTTATTGTATTGCCTATCCACCTCGAATAGAATAAAAATACCGTCACAAAAGATTATTGCTTTCTTGTGTGAATTTTCTGCCTCAAAATCTCCGCAAAAATCCTAATGTACAGAAGAATATTGCTCTGTAAGGCGTTACGCAATGCCCCAAAAACAGGCAACGTTGTTATTTTGATTTGCCTTTTGCGGAACTGTCACATACCTCCATTTACGATTTCGTCAACAATTCAGTGGTAATTTGGAATCTATCACTGGTATTATCCTTAATAAATGGATATAAAATTTACAGGAAAAACTGCTTTGGTTACCGGTGCGGGTCAAGGTACATTTCGCGAGAAAAATACAGAATAACGTTGTTGTGATCGAAGTAACATTTCGCTTTCTTCTGTGTTTCTTGAAGGGATCGGAAGAGCCATCGCGAAACGATTGTTTGAACACGGAGCTGTGGTTTTTGCGCTGTCAAAGTCGCCTGAGAATTTACAGTCATTGCTACGCGAAGTTCCTGGAATCCGTACCGTGACTGTAGACCTTGAAGACTGGGAAGCAACAGAAAAAGCAGTTAAAGGTCTTGGGCATGTTGACTTGTTAGTTAATAATGCAGGAGTAGCTATTTTAGAGCCTTTTTTGGATATAAAAAGTGGAAGCTTTGATAAGTATGCTCTAAATTTTACTAACTTAGTTTGTGTTTGATAAATTTGGTTTCCATTTTCAGGCTCTTCAATGTGAATCTGAAAGCTGTTATCAATGTTTCACAAATTGTAGCTAAGCAAATGATTGATTCAAAAACTGGAGGTTCAATTGTCCATGTGTCATCACAGGTCTGTTGTCTAGTGTCTTCTAAATCTTGTTATTGCAGCTCTATTTTTACAATTCTTGTGTACAGGCCTCTCAGGCACCTTTGAAAGATCATGCAGTTTATTGCAGCGCCAAGGCTGCACTTGACATGCTTTGCAAAGTTATGGCTCTTGAGCTTGGGCAACATAAAGTAAGAATTCTCAAATTCCTTACTGAAAAATGAAATTTAGAGTGATCCTGCGATTATAACAGATACGAGTGAACTGCGTAAATCCAACAGTTGTACTCACCGAAATGGGGAAACTGGTAAGAATAATATTCGTTTTCCCGCGCTCAATGGATCCTGAATCCGTACAATAACGATTGGTTTACTTTAGGGTTGGTCAGATCCCACAAAAGCCAATCCTATGCTTGCTGGAATTCCATTGGGAAGATTTGCAGGTATGCATCCTTTTATTGCCAACTTTGGTCGACATTAATTTATCTTGCATGAATCCCGTTGGTGTAGAGGTTGAAGAAGTAGTGGACGCCGTTGTTTATCTTCTTAGTGATTGTGCTTCAATGATACATGGAACGACTCTTCCTGTCGATGGGGGATTTCTGGCATGTTGAAACTCAAAAATATAATTATCCCAAGAGGCTATAGGTTTCTCGCGGTTGGGATTCCGGTGTAAGTTACAAGTAATGGAAACTACTTGTATCCATGTTTATTAATACATTCTGTATGTAAGTAATATTGTACAAAATAACTGTGTTTTGAAAGTGAAGCGTAAAGGGACTTTTATATTAACGCATGGAGATCTTTGCAACAAAGTCTTTTAACAAATGTCATTCATTCATTGAATATCTTACATTTGTAATCAAATATGATGTACAGTTTGGCAACGACGGACTCTCTATTTATAAACATTCAGACAGCGCAGTCGTCAACAGTCAGTTCTGTTGAATTAGACCTACCGGCTAACACCTAATGTATTTTACAAGTTAATGGCAAAATCAAGTTTCAAATGACTAACAACCAAACTATAAATTCTCGGGATATCTGTGACTCCAACTTCCAAGGGACAAATACGGGCGTCGATATCACTTGCCTTCTTCAAGGTAAGAAAAGGTTTCATGTTTAAAGAGCTCACTCGAAGCTTATTTGTAACGCCTTATAAGGCAAACTTGGGTGGTTATTGGTAGATACAAAACAGCCTGAAAGAAAGAAAATAATCTTAATTATTTGGTAGCGTAGTATTCTTACGCTGCTATAGTTTGCCTTTTTGTGTAAGAATTGCAACTCCAGTTTGGGTGAATGCCTTCCAATAGAAAATTCAAATTAACAGACACAAAATGCCATTGTTCAAGATTCTTCTTTGAGATATATTTCTAAACAGCTTCACTCTGTTTCAATGCAGTTGAGCTGGTTGCCAAAGGAATATTTCAAAATGTTGACTGCCTGGGTCTACTAAGCGCACGTTCAGTCTCTCCTGCTTGGAAAGATGCGGTCGATAATGCCAGGGTGTGGAAACTCGTTCTCGACAAAGACGTAATATTTTCTCAATCCATGTATTCACCTTAATACTTTAGTTTGAAGTCTACAGGTCAAGTGGAAGAAAATGTACAATGTCTTGATTAAAAAAGGCGTAGCAGTCGAACCAACTGAGGTTGATAACTATTCGGAGTTCTATCCTGAACTATATGTAAAAATTAAAAAACATTTGCTGGTCTGTCAATATCTATTGAATCAAAGTGAAAATCTTCATCTCATATTTGAACTAAGCGTTTTTTTTTAAATAGTCCCTGGAGAAGAACTGGGTCACGAAGGCTTCGTACGAACAAATAAAAAAAATGCCATATGCAGGTTTTGTGGGACACCTAAACTTCCAAGTTAAATTAGCGGATCAATTCATCGTTACCCGCCAGAGTCCTCAAACAATCGAGATTTTCAATAGATGGACATTGGCACCAGAAAGTGTAAAACCTAATCTTAGCAACATATTCTTTTAATTGAAAGTTTGTGTGTCTAATTTAATTATTACGTCTCCCTAGGTTTTTGATATTGGAGTGGACAGCGATAGGGCCATGATGAAATCCATAGATTTAACAAGCGAATATCTTGCCCTTGGATGTAACCGCGGGAAAATCTTCGTCTTTTGTATGAAAACGAGAGATCTGGTTAGATTTTATTTTACTTTTAGAAATGATTTTTGTTAAAACAAAATGTGGTCAACGTGAAAAGCTTCACAAACTTATAGATGACCCGGCCTTATTGAATTGCGGGAGCTTTTCTCAAGACGTAATGGCGAGCCGAGTGGATTGCAGTCATTTGGTTTTCAGCCCAACAGGACATATGCTTCTGTCGTGCATTTCCAATGTAAAACTGTTCCTATTAATTTCCGTGAAATGCATTCCGACAGCTTGGCTATATTCTTACAGAACAGTTGTCAATACGAAACGCTCACATTGCGAAAAATAACATCTCCGCAAGAATGGAAAATTGTGCACCAGCAAACTATTCACCAGTTCAATGTGCGTCGAATTCAAATGGATGATTCCTACATCTATCTGCTTGGAGGAGCCAATAAAGGAATTCAAGTTCGGTGTGCGACTTCACTGGAACTGGTGAATACTATCGGAGAAGCCGAACATTTCATCAAAAGCTTTCAGCCTTATGATCGGTGGATTATCGTAGCAGGTCGAGAACAAATTAGGTACGAATAAATTTAGTATATCGCATTAAGAAGTACTATTTCCTCAACGGTTCTAATTGTCCAATGTGTTTTAGTTTGTGGGACACCCTGGTCGGAACATGCATTCGACGATGCCAAATGAATCAAACTGATGGAGACATCAAAACCATAGGGTAATTTGTTTCCTGTCCTTCTCTCTATTTTTTTCCAAATTAATATTTATTCACAGGCTAGTAGGAGACAAATATATTATTAGCTGTCATGTTAACTGCTGGTCATCTGACTTTTTCATCCTGGGAGTGAACGTGTGGGATCTCCGATCATTCCTCGAGGAGAGGGGGGAAACATCAAAACCAACTTTTACCTTCAGCGAATCGACTCTGTCGTGGCATGAACCAGGCATCGATGGAGTCCGGGATACGTCAGTCGAAAAGCTCAAAGTTTTTGTCGATGATTATCAGGTTGGGTGCCTTATTACATGGGATTTTGATTTCGAGAGGCGCGAAGTTCCTGTACCAATGCTATATTTTATGGATTTCTCAAATCACTTAGAGTTTTCTAGAAGTTGAATTTTCTTTGTTGTTCCAAGTAAAATGGATATCCCGTGATGTTGAGGAAGAATATATTGAACAAAGTTTTATGAAAAAAAGAAATAAAAAAAATAATCATAATAAAATAATCATTGAAATTTAAAATCTTCCTTTTAGAAAAAAAAATTAAATTAAGAAAGAGTAAATCGACTTGTTCATTTGAATCAGTTCGTCTGACATTCCCACAGATGGCACTTTGCCTTGCAAATTATCGATTACTAAGATATTTTTTATTGGTCGCATTTTTCGTTCGTTAAGTTCGACCCCCAATCGTATGTTAATGAAAGATTTGAATCTCTGAACTCATTGTTTCAATCTCATACTGGTAAGCTAGTGTTTTATGCTATCAGAGTTTGTAGAATTAAGGGTCGTATGAATTTTTGATGATCAGGTAAACATAACTCTTATTAATCATTGAAGGAAATAGCCCTCTGTTGTTTCACAAACACAGACTTGGCAGAGAATTGATTTTCCCTATGTTGCATCTATGTAGAGATGGCTGAATGTCCGGAGTCGAATGGGATTGTTAACAACATCGTTTCGGAAAAGTGGTGTGGCAGCCGAAAATCAGAATGGGTACGTCTAAATGTTGGGGGTCACCATTTCCTTACAACTCGAACAACCCTCTGCAGAGATCCAAAGTCTTTTTTCTTCAGACTCTGCCAAGAAGACAACAATCTTGCCTCTGATAAAGTAGTAAAAAATTTAATCATATTGAAACAATTTTTCATAAACCCTCTCATTTTTAAACCAGGATGAAACAGGTGCCTTCATGATCGATAGGGACCCAACCTATTTTTCACCAATATTAAATTTCTTAAGACACAGTAAACTAGTTATTGACAAAAACTTGGCTGAAGAAGGAATTTTAGAAGAGGCTGAATTCTATAATATTACGGAACTTATCCAGTTAATCAGAGACAAAATTAGAATACGAGATGAGCTACCTCAGAAGGAAAACAGGAAGCAAGTCTATCGTGTATTACAGTGTCATGAAGATGAATTAACCCAAATGGTTTCAACCATGTCTGATGGCTGGAAATTTGAGCAGGTATACAATTCTAGCACTTTTCCTTACCATTCTGTAGCCTAAGGTAGACATTATTGGTTAACTACTTGTTCCTTTTTTTCTTTTTTTACACAGCTTATAAATGTAGGATCACAATACAGCTATGGTAATGAGGACCATTCAGAATTTCTTTGTGTTGTCTCAAGGGAGTGTGACAAGAGAGAAAGGGAAACAGAACCTACAGATAGAGCTAAGGTAAATGTTTGTATAACAAATCCAGAAAACCCATAGGATATGCTCAGTGTTTTCAATTCTTGACTACAGGTGCTCCAACAAAAAGGTTTGAGGATGTAGTAAGTACCTGATATTTTTATAACAGGAACCAAATACTGAAATAATATGATGCAGAGAACCAGCCTTGTGGGATTTTATCCACGTTGCAGCCATTTTGACATGTTTTTGATCACTACTGTTGCTTTTTATTCACAAGTGCAATACAACTCTGCTTCACAGCTTCATTAATTGTTTAGAGATCCAAATTTTTATTAAAGAAATTTTCATGATGCTGCCACTTGTCGTAGAGGAGAATCAAGGTAATCAGCTAATGCTTTGGCTTTGGCATGGAGCATACCAAAACAAACATTCTCTTTAGCATAGAGGCACAAGAGTAAATTTGCAACTTGAGCAATCACAACTTTTCCATCCTGCAAAGCATCAAATCCATTAATACTGACTTTTAAGAGTTCATTCTGAGTTAATACCATGCAGTCAAGAAGGACAGATTCTAAGATGTCTTCATTAAAAGCTACTTTTCCATTTTTAGCATATGCAGACCAAATGTTGCTAGCTATTGCTGCTGTCACTCTGGCATCCTTGTCCCCATAGCCACTAGAAAACCATGAAACTGTTTATATGTCTCCAACAAACTTTAATCATTTTACTTACCTATAAGCCAGCAACGCCCCTTCTGTGTTCAAAAGCCTGAAATGGTAAATTACTTATATTTAAAATTTACTCAAATTGGCAGCAATTAAAATAAAATTATAATAAACGATCTCATCAAATTACAAAGTGCTAAGAATTCCACCAGTATTCGCTTGAGATAACACTTGAGTAAGAGCTTTCGGTTTTAACATTTTTCATAGGCTTGTTGTTTTTTGTGTCAGACTGCAGGCTGAACACAGCTGTTAGTTGTGAGTCCACAAAAAAGTGACAATAAGCTAAAAAAAGTTCCTCGTTTCTTTGTTGACAGAGAAACGCCTCTCCTTTATATGAACCAATGACGATGCCGAGCTCTGAAGCCCTCTGTTTTCAAAGACACAAAATGTTTGCTGGACTCGTGCATGGGGTGTAGGGTATGTCACTCTGCCCCGATTAACCTGAAACCTAAGTGTTAAACTGCACCAGAGTCATAAACCCCTGGTTCCTCCACTATGGCTATTTTCCATCTCAGAAAAGGGGGTTAAAGCTAGTCGGGTAAAATAGACTTTTACCGAAAAGGGGTACCCTCTTTCGGGGATTACTATACATAAAATGATTGTTTTGGGTCGGGGCATGGTCGGGGCGTATGAGTGATTTTCCGTCCGGTGGGACTTCCATCTTTCGACAAATGAGTTTCTGCGTGGAGTGAAACAACACACCCGCAAGAGGCGCTCCCATTGGGGGGAAAATCACTCTTTTCCAGTTCAAAGGAAACCCAATCTTCGTTGGCGCCAACAAGTCTGAGACAGAGACCGACAATGAAATGTCGTCTCAAAAACCTTCGACTAATTTTTTTAAACCCCTTCAGAGTGGAGGTTTAAAGCGGTCTTTTTCAGAATTTATTGATGGCAATAAACCTGTAGAAATCAATTTTGCTGAAAAAAAAAACAAAGTTGATCAAGTGAGTACTTCTCTTGGCTCTATGTCTCATATCTGTTTGCAGGCCCAACTCCATTTAATTAAATGTTGTTTTCAGGCTGCTGAAGCAAATATTTTTGAGGAGAATGGGAGTCTTTCACTTGCCCAGAAAAACAGAATGGTTTTTAATCAAACAATTTCAAAAATCAAATTACAAGGAAATAAAACTTGTGCCTTGCATCATAATATTGGCCACTCGTGGTTTCAAGCCATTGAACCAGAGTTCAAAAAACCATACTTTAAGAAAGTATGTGAATTTTATTCTTTAATCTAGGCCAGCTTTTGTTGTAGTGTATAATTTTTTTAAATTATAGCTCAGTGATTTTCTAGCATCTGAACGATCAAAACATACAATTTTCCCTCCAGAACATCTGATTTGGTCATGGACTCATTTCTCTGATATTCAAGATGTTAAAGCAGTTATTATTGGGCAAGATCCGTATCATGGAGTTGGTCAGGCTCATGGTATGTTAATCCATTTAGCATCCAGACCATTGGATTGGTTATGGACAAAAATATATTTTCTTATGTTTAGGTTTATGCTTCAGTGTTTTAAAAGGTGTAAACCCTCCCCCAAGGTAGTTCTTCTTTCATAGTTGTTCCCAAACATTTTTAACATCTGGTTTTCATGCTGAATTTTTCAAAGTTTGGTGAACATCTTTAAAGAATTGGCTTCTGACATTGATGGATTTCAAATCCCTAATCATGGAAACCTTAGTGGATGGGCTAGGCAAGGTTGATATTATCAAAAAACTAAAGTGTGCCTTATGATAATATCAGTTGTTCATCCTAAAAATCAATAGGTGTACTACTACTCAACGCTGGCTTAACAGTGCGATCCGGTGCAGCAAACTCACATAAGGACAAAGGTTGGGAAACACTGACGGATGCCGTGATACATTGGATTAGTGCCAACTGCGAGGGCGTCGTTTTTCTTCTGTGGGGTGCATACGCCCAAAAGAAGGCTTCGGTTGTTGACAAGGTGAACAAATAAAGCTGTGTTTTATGTCAGGTGCTTCTAATTGTTGTCTTTTATTTAATTTAGAAGAAACATCACTTACTACATGCACCACATCCGTCGCCACTCTCAGCACATCGCGGATTTTTGGGATGTAAACATTTTTCCCGATGCAATGACCTTCTTATCAAACAAAACAAAGCTCCTGTCAACTGGTCTAATCTTCCGATTGAGTGAAAAGAAAACGAGATGAAAAACTCAGTGCTTACAATGTTTAAAGTAATTAATCAAGTAGTAGATCTCACCTTTTATTATCGGATGAACAATGCAATGAAACCAAGAGTAATTCTGATTTTTACACATAATTTTATTCGTGTTTATTGCTCAAGCATCAAGTACTGATGCAAATCGATTTGTTTTTGAATCTCAGCGCCTGGCAAATAATCCTGGAACATGTGAATTTTTACTTCTAAATTTTTTTAACCTACCCATTTTGAATCAAGTGACAACGTAACAAAAATAAGTTAAAATCAACGTGAAGAGTTGACAGTAACATAAATTAGAAAACATCAGGGGCCACTGCAAAAATTGAAGGGCATCTGGAGCGAGCAAGCTTGGCGTACACCTGGGTGGAATTCTTGTAAACAGCTGTATCGACGCTCTTTTTGTTCCACACGTGAGTTCCAATTGTCTCGTTTCCCCATACGATGTCTTCCTCCAAAAAATATTTCTCCCAATTAAACCATTTAACTGGGTAAAAAGCCACAGGAGGGAGAATCCCAAAACCGTAGCACGTACTAGTAGTCATTGATTGAATGTTGTCTGCCGAACACCATTTCATCATTACGCGAGTCAACAGCAATGGCCCGTTGTGACCCCAAATGTCCTTTCTGTGTACAAGGCATCGTTAAAACTACCGCTATTATTTTTATTTTTTATTTTACCTGTATGTGTTGCGAAATTCTTCCACCGACGTGCGGATGACTGGATGAAGGTATTCTACGTGAAGGGCTCCAGCCGCCAAATTATCCTCGTCTTCTGCTCCGATGAAGTTATGGTAGGGCATCACAGATTGAAGCATTATTACATCCAAGTCAAAATAATAACCCCCATATTTATACAGTGTCAGAAAGCGAAGGGCGTCGCTAAGATGAGATACGGCGTGGGATCCATAATTCCAATTGGAACAGAAGTACCACTCTTCAAAAGGTGTATGACTGAAGTATTCACCTAAGTTAATCTTGTGGATGTGAACATTGTCGTAACTCTTCAGAGTTTTCATGGTCGTTGAATTCCAGTCAATATCTCCTGCGGTCATTAACAAGTAAATGGTTAGGTTTGGATTTGATAAGGCGACAGATTCAACAGCACAAGCTTGGCGGGTATCGAGAGCCCCAGCGCCTGAAGTTTCGTGGAAGAAAGCATGCTCATGATCTTTTGAAGGAGATATAAATTCAGCTTCGAATTGCGGGCAGTGCCAAAGACACTCTGACCGACCACAGACGTCTAAAGAATGATGTATGCTTACACAACATCTGCCACTATCCGCTCCTCGAATGTTCATCACTGGTTTGTTTACCTAAGAGGCGTAAATTTTTACACATTTTTATCAATGAAGTAATTCTGGACGGGACTAACCATTCTGACATAAAAATCCGAATTTGTAACAAAAACAAAGGTAAAAGTCGCAAGTCCTAATGTGACGATGAGCAAAAAAAGCTTATTAAGACGTTTTTTTGCCTTTCTTCGAAAGTTGAACCAGCGATGAACTGAATATTTTGCCATATCACAGCTTTGCAGGCCCTCTTTTTCTCAGATTAATGACATTTTATTATTCTGGAGGTTATATTCTTAGAGGCAAAATTTGAAACGTTTGTGAGTGTCGAAGTTGTTGTTCGGGTGCGGAAACCTCATAATGTTTCCTGTTAAATAATTGGGTAAGATATTATTGCTTATGGTTAATATATAATGTGCACACAGTAAAATACATTAAAAGGCTGTTTTTTTTTCAATCTGTTAGCTTGTGAAAATCAAATATTCAATTATAAAATAGCTGCAATGAAGTACTCGTCTTGTTCAATCTCAGTTACGGCCATCACCTATGATAGAAAGAATTTTTTTTCTTATGCCTATGTAAAATGTTTTCTCTATAGAAATCTAATGCACATTTAGCATGTTTTATTTTACAGGCCGATGCGAATTAGCTGATTCCTAGTCCAACTAACATCTATGTCAATACAAAATTTAAAAAACACTTACTATGAACCAATTTTCGAAATCCAAAATGCCTCCCGAAACCCAGTAACACTACACAGGTTTGCTCGACGTAATAAATGGACGCAAGTTCTTGGTCAACGTCGGTTCGAATACGTTGAAGCGCTGAGTCAGAGATAAGCTCTGTAAATAAAAGATTCTTTGTGAAAACTTTCAAAAAAAAAAATGTTTAAATAAAACTGGTCAGGGTAACAAGCAAATGAAAAGAAGTTGCATATTGATATAAAATTGTCTGATTTGTGTCGTTTTATAGCCTTTTGCGAAAGCAGTTTTAATTAATTGCATTTTGAAAAACTTACTTAAAAACATTTACCAAACGACCACACGGTCATACAACAAATGACTAGCAGCGTCCGAATTACGCTCACCACGATGTGAAGAGGGTTCTGATTTCCGTAGTATTTAAGAAGCCTAGACAGAGTAAGGGGTGGAGAAGGAAAACCACGTTGTGTGGTACCTGTCGTCAAAATGCGTATAGAAAAATGTTATTTTTGTTCGTCAAATATTTGGCCCGGCCATGGAATGGTATTTGTGCGAAATGACTGCAAGGTAAAAGTTCTAGATTTGTACGCAACTTAAGTATATCAATTTCATTGATTTTATAGATTTTCAGGTTTTGTCGATCTAAATGCAAAAATGCATTTAAGAAGAAGAAGAACCCTCGTAAAACCAAATGGACTAAGGCCTTCCGTAAGTCCTCAGGCAAAGACTTAGCCATCGACCCGTCATTCGAGTTTGAAAAGAGGAGAAACGTTCCCGTTAAGTACGATCGGGATTTGTGGCAGAAATCTGTGGAAGCAATGAAGAAGGTTGAAATCATCCGCTGTAGACGCCAAGCTTTGCATATCAACAATCGTCACAGTAAATCTAAGGAGGTGCAAAGAAGAAGTGACAATTATGAAGTCACCAAAAACATGGGCTTGATTCGCTCCCCAGCTGCTGGTTTGAAGCAGTTGGCAACCCAGTTGGATGGAGAAAAAGACATGTCATTAGTATCTTCCAAGTACAAGCAAATGGAATCAAGAGTTGTTGAAGAAGTTCATAATTCAGACAGAGAAATGGATGTAGAATAGGAATAAAACCTTTAAATGGAATGACAAATACATTTTTCCCGATTCGACGTCAATATAATTTTATATAATTTAAATAGAAACGACGATTTGACGTGCAGATGGCGTTTCTGAGCTGGCGGTTGAATACGATTCTGTTTTCCGTTTCTGCTCACGGATGACCAGTACCTTTCCAATTTTGGGGTTTACGTTTATTTTTAAGTGAGTTAGATCGGTTTATTATTGTAGATCAAGATAACGTGGGATAGGGTAGGCTATTCCTCGACAAATAAGTAACATTCATTGTAAAATGGCAAGTGAAATTGTGGTATTGACGTCTGATTCTGAAGATGATGTTGAGTTTTGTGGGGAATCACCTGGCAAAACGCCCTCCCATACTATTCACCAACCCTCAGATTCGGACGAAGAGTAACGATTTTCCATAATAATTACGATTTACAATGATTAAATGATTTCTTCCAGGTTCATGAACTTAGATTTAGATTCCCCAGTACGTCAAAAACAAAGTGAAAATTTTGATTTCATGTAAGCAACAACAAAATTCATAAGTCTAGCATGAGGTTACTCAACCAAGAATTTATATTGACTTGGACCCAGGAATCTAGGAACTATACCAGAAAAAAGTTCAGGAAGAATTTTAGCAAGCGATTTAATGCAGACCCATGAATCAAGGCCTTACTCCAAAACAGAAAATTTAAGTTTACCAAATCTGTGTTCTCTTCCAAGTGAAGCTGCAAGTTGCAATAACCAACCTGGGAAAAAATTAACTAAAACCAAGCAAGCCAAAGCATATGATAAAGCCTGCAAAGCAGCTGAAGCAGCGAACAAAAAATCAAATAGAGCTTCTGATTGCCTCAAAGTATAAACAGACATAAAATATTTAGCTAATATTTATAGGAGATAGCTAATAAAATTTTCTCTCTAGAATGTTACAACACTTATTGATTCACGTTTACTTGATGCTATCCCTAACAGTGGCAATATTTTAACCCAGCTTCAGCATTCTGAGATGAAGCATTCAATTATAGTGTCTCCCATTCCCAATTCTGTTTGTTGGAAGAGGGAGAAGATTAATTATCATGCAGCTGAAGATGCTGTAGTAATCATACCATTTGAAATTTTTACATATTTTTATCTCAATTCCTAAAATAAGAATATCTATACTATTTGCAGATTTGTTCAACATCAACAACTGTACTTGAAGATGATGGTTTAATTGTTCTAATGGCTGAACAATTTTTCACACTTGCGCAATCATCAATCTGTGATTATGTTGCGAAAGTTTTGAAAAGTTTAAACAAACAGACCCTTACATTGGTTGTCTATGGCCTAACTACATATTGGAAGTAAAAATTTTTAACAATTTCCACTTCTTACCGGACAGTTATTTGGATACTTTTTATGATAGAGAGCAATCACGAAAGGACAAACGGCGGTTTCGTGATCGTGTGTCCACCTCGACAGAAACCTCAAAAAAAATTGGCTACCCGTTGGACGATGATATTGGTTTTACACCTGCCGACCTGGAAATACTAAAAGTTAAATTAGTCTTGCAGACGGAATGCTCATTGTGGCCTGTAGAGACCGCAGAAGAATTGGGAACTGTAATTACGAGGATAACTAAAGCCGTTGCTGAGCGCCCATTCAAGTGAGAACGCTAAGCCCGGTTGCTGTCATTGCCACTATCATGTTATGTGTGATTTATGATCTTTGGTACAGGGATGAGCGGTTGGAACGGACGTTCGATTTTTATGCTGCTGATGTTAGCGGTAATGTCAAGGTAAGTAAAGACGGCCACGGCCTCGAGCGCTTATGGCAGCAACAACTAATGCAATTTCCGTTGGTTGCTTTGGAAACCTCCCAAGCAATTGCTTCGCGATATCCATCTCCTCAAGCTTTAATTCAGGTAAGCTATGCGTGATTGTACATTGATATAAAGTTAAGTAATTCATGTATTTAGGCTTACAAAACGTGCAAAAATGATAAAGAAGCATCACTTCTACTCCAGGATATACCGGTAACTTCCATTAGTTGAAAAGAAATAGAAATACTCTATCGCATATTTTGATAGATTCGGCGACACGCTGGACCGCTTTCTACATCAAGGAAAGTAGGGCCAGAGCTCAGCAAAAAGATTTACAAATTTTTTTTTGGTAAAGATGGTTTTGCAATTCTGTGAATTTAGTTATTCATTTCCTTGTTACAAGATTGATTGGATTAACACCAGACACATCTTTGTCTGGAATATAATGCTGATAGAAACTCTTAGTGTAATCAATCATTAAATCTTGCATGGCTTCTGGCAATTCTTCAACACAATGTCCAGGAGAACCTGAATATATAGTAAATGGAGAAACAACTGTCTCAGGAGGAAGAACAGTGTCATCTGCAATCATGCAACAGTCTTTCAAAATACATCGCCTTCCCTGCAACAAACAAATAACACAAATAGATTAAGTGGCCAATTATCTGGGTGAGGTTCTAACATACAATAACACAGTTCTTCCCAATGTACACATAAGAGCCAACAACAGCTGCATTTACAACTGTATTTTCACCAATGAATACATGATCTCCAACATGAAGAGGAAAAAATGCAACTCTAAGTAATAAGGTAATCAGAAAATGGGTAAGTGAATGTAACCTCTAAATGAAAAATGTATATACCCTTTCGCAAATTTCTTGAATGGTGGTCGGATTACTGACTGCTTGCTTAGAATGCAGTACTGTCCCATTCTAACATTAGCCAAGTCACCACGTATCATACTTTCCCCCATTATAATATTTTTCCCATTTAATATGATATTTTGAGATCCACACAAAGTTGACTGGCGGCTAACTTTATTGCCGGTATGCTATTTCAGTTTAAACAGTAATTAGTTATGCGCTGACAAATTAATCTCAATAAATTTCATGACAGTTTTTTTTTTTCCAGTCTCACCGTTTGTACATATTCACTGGTGGAAAACAATGTATCTTCTAATTCCATTCTGATTCACCATACAAGTTCCACTGTTACGAGAGCAAAAACTTTTAATTAATTATTTATATTGAAACTGAACTGACGAATTGCTTAACTACATAAAAAAGACAAATGGAAAGTTCCCCGATCACATTCTAATCGGGGACACAGCTAAGCTTCCCCGATAAAAATGAATCGGGGAAGTTCGGTGCGGGGATTTCTTTTTTCGGTGCAGAACGGTGCTATAATCGGTGCTGCACCGATAGCACCGCTTCAGCCACAGGGGGTTAAAGGTCACATTTTGTTCTTGTTGGCCGCAGGGCAACTGCCAATTTAGATCACTATTCATTGATAATCGGGGAAGGCACCGATCACCGAAATCACCGGACCGATAAAGATCATCCCCGCACCCAATCGACTAAAAAATCCCCGATTGGCGCGGGGCCGAGCGCTGTGTCCAAGGCTACCATTGGTCAAGGCCTATTTAATGGTTAGGGCCTGTAAACTTGAATACAGTGCCGGTCCAGTTATAGAACCGCCTAGCTATGGAACCGGCTCGGCTATCGAACCGATTTTTCTTTGCCGTGTTTCAGCGCCACCGTTGGCCGTATTATGTACTATATCGATTTTCTATGGCGGGAATGAATGGGTTTTGCCTTTTAAAACATGCAAAAAAATAGTACTGTAATGGGTTTTATCTTTTTAGGCAATGTTGTACATTGGTTCAATGATCCAACTAATAATAATAGGTGGTAAAGTTATTCATACCAAATACAATAATAATAGGCGGTAAAGTTATTCATACCAAATACAACAGAATACAATGGCTTCCACTATTCATTCTTATCTTCTAGCACCTTGTTCCATTTTAATCCTTCTACCAACTCTAATTTCTTTTTCCTTCTGGTATGACAACAGTTCTTCTAGTTCATCAAACCACTTCCTCTGTGGATGGTCCCCCACCAATGAAGATACGGTAAAATACGGAGGTATTATTGAAAAAAAGGGGGGGGGGAGTGGGGTTATTTTTTTTTACTTCACCCGACCGCATTTCCGCTAGATGGTGACATTGACAGTGACAGGATTTTATAAAATAAAGGAAGAAGGCGATGCCAAACACTTCGTCTGCTATGGAAATAGTTAATCTGGTTCAGGACATCAGGAGTCACGTTGACGTAAGCACGTAAGTGAGAATTATTAATTATTAAAAGGAAATTGGTTTTTATAATTTAAAATAGCAGTAAGAAAGCAAAATGTTTCTTCTACCGATTGGTCAAGTGTTTGACCATTCTGATTCCTCATTCTACTGGCCTTGCTTTTATTGTCTAATGTTTAACAATGTTGGTAGTGAAACAAAACTTGTGTGGCTTTATGAGAAACCAAGATCCCTTTCCCAGATGGAAAAAGACTGTTCTGGACAGGGACACGTCTACAAAACACATGAACTTCTCATTTTATTGATTATCATTTTCTTTTTTTTTACCTTGCTAAATTTTTCCCAGATATAGATTGATAAGTGTAGTGAATCGAAAGATATTGTGCTCATATAATGTTTTGAACCTTATCCTTGCAAAAACTCTTTGTCAGACTAACATAGTTACATCAGGATTATATAACTTGTGGCTACCAATTGCAGTTGTTTTTAGTTTTTTAAGGTGGCCCTGAAAAAAAGAAAAAATCAAAACAACCCAACCGATTGGTCAAGTGTTTGACCATTCTGATTCCTCATTCTACTGGCCTTGCTTTTATTGTCTAATGTTTAACAATGTTGGTAGTGAAACAAAACTTGTGTGGCTTTATGAGAAACCAAGATCCCTTTCCCAGATGGAAAAAGACTGTTCTGGACAGGGACACGTCTACAAAACACATGAACTTCTCATTTTATTGATTATCATTTTCTTTTTTTTTACCTTGCTAAATTTTTCCCAGATATAGATTGATAAGTGTAGTGAATCGAAAGATATTGTGCTCATATAATGTTTTGAACCTTATCCTTGCAAAAACTCTTTGTCAGACTAACATAGTTACATCAGGATTATATAACTTGTGGCTACCAATTGCAGTTGTTTTTAGTTTTTTAAGGTGGCCCTGAAAAAAAGAAAAAATCAAAACAAATGAATACCCTTGTTCGTCTTCTACCGGAATTGTGTTTACAAGCCCTAACTTCGGCTTATTTTCGGTGTTAGTTAAGAGATGTTTTGTGAAATTGGAATGATTAAAAAAATTTGTGTATTTTATTTTCCCTTCTCTGTGTAATATAGTTTCTGCTTGGAGGGCCTTTGGCTCAGGAAATCAGCCAGCTCAAAACCTGTGTTGACTTGAAGATGAAAGTCTATCATACCAGCCTTGCAAGACAACTACATGTGTTTGATATACTTATTCATGAAACTTTTCTAACCATTTGAATTTAATACTTTTTTACTTGAAAGTTCAGTGATGAGGGCTTAAATGAAGCTGCAGTAGTACATCGAGTAAACCCTACTAAAGTGATGGAAATGGCACCGACACCACCCCCACGACAGGTGGGGGGCCCTGTCGTGTTCCACTTTTGGACTTCATGTAGAACCTGACAATGAATCTGTTGCCAAGCCTATATCTTGGACCAAAGAGCAACGTGCAAAATCCGAACCCATCGTTCCTTCTCTACTAAGTGAAGAAAAGCTGTTCAATCCGTTCATGCGTGATAACGAGCTTACGGTACAAAAGCATGCGAAACAGAATGATCCTATTAAAACGATGAAATCTTCACGCACTGAGAAAAACTCGTTTAAAGCCAACATATGAAAACTCTGGCAAACGGCTGAGGCCTTAAACTTGCAACGTCCCGTTATTGCATTCGTGTGTTATGCATATTTCTCATGTCTCCTGATTTGAATTGTTGATGATTTTCATCACGATTCAGGGTATCAGTACTCAGTAGGCATGTTGAAAATACTCATTTTTTGCGTCGGAAAGATTGACTAGGTAAGAAAATTGAGGTAGCGACGTAAGACTATTTGTGTTCTTGCAAAAACTTCCAACTCTATTTTCTTGCCAAATGCAAGAATAACCCTTAACATATTTGATTAAGACTGACAACAAACATTGGTGGCATTCTTTTCTGTCACAGAATGATTATGTGGTCACTTCAGCATGCTTCTATACCTTGACTGCAGCATACCAAATACATCCAGAGGTCTGAAGGTACAGTTACATAACTTATCCTGTAAATGATAACATGAGAAATAATCCACTTTATGGAACGTGAAAGATTCCATCTTATTGTATGTAAAAGAATACAGCCGTGGCAAGTGAGAAAATTCAGATTATGGAACCTGAAAGAGGTATAACAACTAGATTATGGAAAACATTACTAAGATAATTTCTGTATAGAGAACCTTTAGTACCAAAATTGGATGCATTTGACTTAGAGAAGACGAAAACGTGCTGGCTAAGCCAAGCCATGCTCCCCGTTTGTATAATTTTGAGAAGGTTTGTTTGTTTTACTATGTTTAAAGTGCCTCCAGTACGGGAATACCATCACGGATACAGGTCTTCTGATGAAGGCCACAAAAAGCACTGGCGATGGCAGGTCGAAATATGAAAAGGGGGAAAGTAGGATAGAAAACTGATAGATGATTAAATGCGTTTAAGAAGGTCGGACTTCCAAAGAAATTCGAGGACGGCGTTTCGAGTGGCGTAGTTAGTGTTAGAAGGTAAAATCTATTGCACCTCACATGTGAGATACTCCAAGCGCCGAGACTGGGTGTGACCTTTTGAGAAATTAGTACAAAGTTTTTTTTGTAAATCAATTTTAGCCATAATACCTTTAACTACTCAGCATGGCTTTATTTTTCAAAATCCAGGTTAACATTGAACTAAACGTCATCTAGTGGTTGAAAATCCAACTGCTTAAAAAATTTAATCATCTTTAATTGCTATGTGATTACTGAAATGAGGGGTTTACACGTTAATTACGTTCCTGGATTTTGTATTTTGAAGGATACTTCAACCAAAAACTAATGGTATGTTATTTTCAATTGTGTTAGTTCATTGTTATGTATGTATTGGATTGCAAACATTTCATACTGATTGTTTTCTTTTCATATAACAACAGTTTACCTTGTCAACATCTAAGCAAGTTAGTAACCAGATAATTTTGGGCAAACTATGTCTGCCACTCATCATCATGCTATTGCCAAGTGAGAGGATTCACCTTTTGCTTACCACTGTGTACTAGGCATCAGACTTTTATTGCTATCAATGTCATGAACCTTAATGCAGCTTGATGCTGATACTGTAGGTAGGTGTATCATAGCACAATTTAGTTGACTAAAACAAAATCTTCAAAGTCTCACATTATTTCTTTGGTCCCTCTATAGTTTACTGTTGTTTTTCATCTTGTGAGTGCAGCATATTCATATATGTTGGGAAACATCCACTTTTCCATCATTGAACAGTCAAAACCCTCCATGACCAAAAATCATGAAACATCTACCAATCCATCAATTTTTCAGAAGACTTTTTTTTGCACTGTTACTTAGCCAAAGATGGTGTCTTAAACACAATCTAAAATTTTTTGTATTTCAATTTTCCACGATGTGGAGCATTGTTGTGTTGTAACATACAATTCTTTGATAGAACTGCAAATATTTACCTTCCTTGAGCACAACACTGCCGTTTCGACAATGTCTTCAGTTTCTCTCCAGTGGACCACACACGTAAATTTAAATGTCTTTTTCATCGTTCTATCGGAAAAGTTTCATTTTCGCTTAAGAACGCTTACTTTCTTTTTGCCTTATTCATGTATTAGAACTAAGTTTTTTTCCTCTTTCTGCCGTTTTTGTCTACGCCTCCATCTCATCGCTGTCTTTGCTTCATCGCTGTCTTCGCCGACGTCTTTGCCTCATCGCCGTCTTCTCCGACGTCTTTGCCTCATCGCCGTCTTCTCCGACGTCTTTGCCTCATCGCCGTCTTCTCCGACGTCTTTGCCTCATCGCCGTCTTCTCCGACGTCTTTGCCTCATCGCTGTCTTCATCTACGTCTTACATAGCCGCCGCCTTCGCCTTTGCCGCCTCGCCACCGTCTTGGATCGTCGTCATGGTATTGGTTTGTTTTCCTGTGTAGTTTTTAAATTAATCCGTTGGCTGCCACCCCGTTGGTCCACATTTCACATCACCTTAAAAAAAATATATTGTAAACAGGAGCTGGACTTGTATTTGCCGTCTATCCCGAAGCCGTAGCTCGATTACCCATCGCTCCGTTATGGTCAATCCTGTTTTTCGTCATGTTACTTACATTTGGGCTCGGAACGCAATTTACCGTTTTGGAGACTGTTGTTACAACAAACGTTGACTTATGGCCACACAAGGTACGCGTAAAGAATCACAATTACTTTTCAAACTTGTATGTTTTCGTGAATTTTATTATGATTTCACTTTTTAATTTTACTTTTCAACTGCTAGCCAGTGCAACTGCCATGTTTCTACTTGGCTTAGAATGTGCACAGATGGAGGCATGTACGTCTTACAGTTGATCGATATGTATGCAGCTACGTTTTCCGCCCTGATCGTCGGAATGGCTGAAGTGTGCTTCATCGCATGACATTATGGTATCGATAGATTCCTTGACGACATCAAACTAATGCTCGGGCATGACGCACCACCACACTGATATTGGCGATTCGTTTGGAAATTTTTCACGCCCGTAATCATCGTCGTAAGTTATTTGGTTTTTTAGTAAGTAAGTTATGGTTCTTATTTTGATTTTTGATTTCGCAATTCCAGTTGAAGAGTTAGAATTGGAGTTGGCTACTGTTTTGGAACGCGACTCGGAAAGCGATAATTGGATTAATATGAAATGTACGGCACCTAATTAAAGCGACCGTCCATCTGTCAACACCCCAGCAAACCCGCATCGATAACAGCTTAGGAATTATAGGTTTCTTGTTAAATTTCACCGCGTTAAAAAGGATTGCATCCATCAGTCACACAATGTGTTACGAATATGCGTTTAGTGCACTTTATATTGAATCAAGGTATCGCACGGCGTGACGTCTTTTAAATTTTGTCAATTGCAGATTCAATGATAAATATCTCGGCGAATACATTTCCAGAACTCGTAATATTAAAATCGAATGAAACAAGGGTGGTCTGTAAGAATTTCGTTCAAAATTCAGTGCTTCACTGTTGAAAGTTACAAAGAAATATTTTTAATGTGTGGTTAACGCTAAAATATGGCGCAAAAGTAATTAACTACTCAAGAGTAGTCCGTATTTAAAGCCCGACCAAGGCCTATGATGATGGCCGGCCACTATATTTAAGCCGAACTAGGGCTTTCGTTTACGGTCGACTCATTCCTATTTTAAAACCTAGAAGGCAACAAATGGGTATGGACATCTGGTGGATGAATTTCAGACTAACTGAATTTTGACATTCATTAAAATGATACGGGATGGGGTGTGTGTCCAAGTGCAAGTGACAAGTAATCCTTAAGTTTATTTCTTGGCTAATTTTTGTGTTCCCATCGATATTTCAGCTATTGACTATGGTTGTGTTATTAACGATCTAGTAAGTTCAGTGTTACGTGTCTGTTGGAGGAAGAATACTTCAAAGGGATTGTTTTTGTTTTCTGTCTCACAGTTCCCCTTGTCATCAGTTAGGCAAGCTGTTGAACGACAAAATTGTTAGCAGCCCAGGTTTTTCACTTTCTACCATGCTATTGTTTAATGAGAGGTACTCATATTCTGCCTACTACTAACTAATTGGTATGGTTCTATTGTTCACTTTAAAGGATGCAACTATTTCAAACTAAAAGCACTAAGGATGTGGACGCTGGAAGAACTGTGAGCATCTTATGTCTGTCGATTTTCATTATGCCATTGTTCAGTGAGAGGATTCATATTCTACCCACCAAGCTACCCATGAGCTTCAACGCTATCATCTTATTAGGTATTTCAAGTTTCTCTGTTGTTTTAGTATTCTCCTATTGTTATGTAATCCCAACGTTAGGGCTGCGAGCCTTCGTCTTTTTCTACGCAAATCGCCGTCCCGAGGATTTCCGCATTTCTGTCCCACCAGACCGCACGCATTAAGTAAATTGTTTTTCCGTTATGATTAGATAAAAAAACATGTTATTTCCTATCTAATGATGCTTCCTTTTTGCGTAATTTCATCAATTCAGAACTACTATCTTCAAAGCCAACATCAGGATTTCGGCCTTGCTGTTTTCTTCCTTCACCTTCGACTCATCGCTATCCTCAATCCATCTATCCGTAAGTTCCATTTTATGTTGCTTCAAGAAATTTAAAATGCTCTTATCTCTGTTCTTTATTAGAATATCGTCATGACTTGAACGAAATAGCTAATGACGCCATCGCCATTGCCATCGCCATCGCCATCGCCTTCGCCATCGCTGCCGCTGCCGCTGCCGCCGCCATCTTCGCCTTCGCCATCGCCATCGCCATCGCCGCCGTCTTCGCCTACGCCTTCCCGTTCACCCTTCACAGAAAAGTCGATCACAATTGGATTTGGTTCAGCAAACAGCCCACGGCGATGGTGGGATTTCACCGTGGATCGTCCTCGTGGTATTGTTTTGTTTTGCATTGTATCTTGTATGTATAAGTTAACCCGTTGGCTGCCACCCCGTTTGCGTCCCATTTTTTTTTTTAGCTTTTAGGGAACCGGGCGCTGTTCTGCCCCATGGCCATGGGGGGAACAGTCGCCGCGCCTAAAGGCTTTGTGCCTTTAGGCGCCGTAGGCAATGCACCAGTAGGGACTTCTCTTTGTCGGTGCGGTGATAGATTCCTGGGGTGTGCATTCCCGGAATGGTTTCTATTGCCGTGCCAGCCCGGACTTGTCTTAGGACAAGTCCCACCTTGTTCGTGATCCTTCAGACGCGATGCGTAGCTAATGTAGTTTAAGCAACCTACGGGTTGCATGGCCTGGCAGCCAACGGGTTAACTTAATTAAGTGTGTACGTTTGTATGTATGTATGTATGTATGTATGTTTATGTATTTTACATTTATATAATATGTATTTTGTATCGTATTAAAATGTGGTGGAATTGTGGGATGGAGGAGGGTCAATAAAACTATTCATGTATATTAACGTTTTTTGTATTTCATTTTATAATATGACAAAAAATAACAGTAACATAATATAACTTATTCCACAAGCCTTTCACTTAATCTCGTCGTCACTTGAGTATGTGACCATTCACAGCTGTTAAGCAATCTGCTAGACTTTATTGTCAAAAGAAAAACCCCAAAGAATCTTCCAAACTAAAGGAGTTTTTGTTGTTTCTGTTTTAACAGTAGCCTCACCATGTGACAAACAGTCATCAATGAACACAATGGCTAGACCAAAATCTTGAACTTCCTTTTACTTCTTGCGTGTGAGTTAGCAATTCATCAACACAGGAGCGACACTTAAGATCTTTTATTTACAGTGGCAACAAAACATTTGTGGCATTGCATTCTGTCACAAAAAGGGTCCTGTGGCCATCACAGCACATCGGGCACAGTTCTGAGACCTACACGTAAAGTTAAAATTGTAATACTTTTAATGATCCATTGTAACATTACCTTATGATACATATAGGGAACTAGGAAATTTGTTGGAAAAGAACATTAAGAGCTGTTTTCTTTATAGTGCATTGGTTTGAAAATTGGATGCATTTGACTAAACGAGATAAAAAAAACGTGCTGGCAAAGCAAGCCATGCTTTTACTTCGAACACCTTTGAATAAGTATGTAACAATGTTTATTAGGAATTAGTCAGTGCCATAGTACCTTCAACTAAGTATGAGTTTACTTTACAGTTGTAAAGCACAAAATGGAAAACGTAGGCTAAATTCCAGGTAAAACCACACGACATCAGGAGTGTAATTTTAACAAGAATTTAACGACGCATGTATTCTCCATGGATGCTAAACCAGAAATGAATCAGGTTCTGTCATGTCTTGAAAATATGCTGCAGTGGCACCATCTACTTTGAAACTCAACTTGAAATCCTCTCAGTTCTCCATAAAGAAGTAAGTCCGACTGTTTTGTAAATTGTATTGTTTTTTTGTAATTGTTGTTGAATTTTGAATCCAAATCATGTAAATTTTTAACAAAAAACGTGTTATTGAAAAAAAAAAGGAGAAGTCGGGCCTATTTTCCTGTCAGAATTTCCGCTAGATGGCGATGTCAGTGACAGTACTTTTCAAAATGGGCAAAATTTAGTTAGTCATACAGTTCGTCTGCTTCAGAAATAGTTAATTTGCTTCAGGAGTTATGTTTATGTAAGCGCGTAAGTTTTTTGTTTTTAAAAGAAAATTGGTTTTTATCGTTTGTAATTTAAAATGGCTGTAAAGAAGCGAATCAAAAGTTTCAATTCGGGTAGAAGAACAAGGGACAAGTGAAGTGTTTGACCATTATGATCTTCTGATTGTTTTGATTAGGAATGGGTGCTGTGCTGCTTATGATCTTCTGATTCATAATTCTAAAGGCCTTGCTTTTATTTTCTAATGTTTAACAATGTTGGTAGTGAAACAAAACTTTGTGGTTTTACGAGAATCCAAGATCCCTTTCCCAAATGGAAAGAGACTTTGCTGTACACAAACATGTCTACTAAACACATTAAGTTCTCGTGTGATTGATTATAGTTTATTTTTAAATCTTACTACACATTTCCCAGATGTAGATTGATAATTATAGAGAATTGAAAGAGATTGCACTCCGTAAATTTTTCGAACCTTTTCCTTGCAAAAATTCTTCATTAGGCTTTTGTAGTTATATCATTGTTGTCTAACTTATGCAACCAATTGATGCACTGCCATGGTTGACGGCATCTAGTTGTATTTGTAGTCTGTGAAAAGAAAATGAATACAAGCATTATGAAATAACAAATAGCTAACCTGTGTATCCTTGAATTTAAGTCTAGGGGTGATATATTGAACATAGTTAGATTAGTAGTTGATTAGTAGTTGATTAGTAGTAGATAGTTAGATTAGTGGTTGAGTTGCAGTTGATAAATTTGATTCCACTGTTTATTCTTGCTTTTGGTTGATATATACCATTCTCATGTGTAGTTTAGTTTATTAGCCAATGAAAAGTCTGTAAAGGGAACAATGTCATCCGTTTACCTTGGAAATGTTCATTCAACAATATAATTCTACGTGTATATAGCCTATGTATATTTACACCTAAATGTACACAAACCTCAAATGACAAAGCGAAACAGTGAGCTCTATAATGTGACTCATGGCTCTGTGGTTGAGCATCGGCGAAGTATGCTGTAAAGTAAAGGTTCGATTCCTTACAGAGTCTAGTTGAAATAAAATATGATTTATTCCGATATTGATCGAATGTCAAAATAGCACTTTCAAATAGTGTTCACATGAATAAACTATGGCAATTGAAAATTGTGACAGAAGTTCAAATCAAATCACTTAGTCTGTATGGGTAAACATGTAAATCCACGTACTACAAGGAAGTTTCCAGAAGACACAGTCGTAGTTCAGATTAATCGTAATAGGTTAGGTGCCCTGCACAAGAAGAAATACAAACCAACAAATCAGAACAAAAACAAGTTTTTGAAAAATTTGTTTGAACTATTTTGTATTGAAATTTAACTTTTAAATGAGGTAAGGGTAAACCCTACCTCGATTGAACTGAACCCCCGGGGAGATTACCCGGGGAGTGGCTAAGAGAAGCCGGAAAAGGATGGAAGGTTTCGGACAAGTTTTTACGTGAGCGATTAACCGTTATTCGGATTTGTGGGTAGCCTCTTCGCCCTCCAATGATATCTCAGAACTTGAGGACCCCCACGTCCCCTTTCCGGACAGCGCACTCACAACCTTTACTGCTGATCACAGTAGGGGCATGACCCCCTACGGGCTTATTACGAGTCAAGGGGAAACGGGGCCACAGAAAAGAAGGGAGCCCAGATATGCACTTCAATTTATAAAAATTTTAATATTTTATCTTCGGGACGGAGCAGCAACCAACGGTAATGTGCAAGTTGCTTTCTTCCAATATCTCTTTCCTTCTGCAATTTTCTGACATGGGCAAATATAGTTACATACAATTTTTGGTAGTTAGTTGGCAAAATTTGATCATGAGATCTGGAATGAATAGAAAATGTAAATCAAAAGGCACTTGAATAGGCATAGAACATTTGTGAGTACCACAACATATGAAAATCAATGTGGAGATATTCCCATGTGCTTGCAACAGTTACGGTTTTACAGGTATCTGGCCTCAACCAGAATTCTCTCCCATTTTACTATAATTATTTATCTAGATGAGGAAGAAAATGACAAACACAAATTTAAATAAAAATCATACCCATTTTGATTTAAGCCCTTGTTCAAAGTACTCACCAATGTGAAAAAACTTCTGCATTTGCTTGGGTTATTGGAAAAGTAGTTGAAAATGTTCAAAAAGATTTTCAGCACCCATAAAAGGAAATTCAGCTTTTTTCCACCGTCAATGAGAATGCTAATTTTACAATTGATTATTAACATTGAAAATAATACATAATACAAGTACATAATAAACTTTGCCAATGAAGAAATGCTGAGGTTTAATTTGTCGTACCCATCATCACTTGCTCCATTCCTTTGACTTTTTAAATGTAAAACCACTGAATCTGTATGGGTGATAGTGAATGCAGATAAAGAGCTTGCAATGATCCAACATGAGCCGACAGAAAGACTTCCAAGAGTCTTGCCAAGATAATAAAAAAGGCAACAGCTTTTGGAGTAGGTTCTCTATCACTTCATCAAGATTTCTAAAACAATATAACGAAATTTTAAGTTAAAAACTCTTCAATAGTCATATTAATAATAAGAAAACCTTTTTGCAAGTTTCAGTGTAAAAAAAAACAGCACAACGGTTCTCAATTCAAACCAAAATTCTCATGGTATATCGTCAGACGGTATTGGTGTGCATTGTTTAGGAAAATTTTAGGAATGATTTTATACGACGAAATGCATTACCGTTCTTTCTTACCTTAGTGACATGACAAGTCAACAACATCTTGTTGCCAAATCTATTTAAATGGGTTTCTGATTATTGTAGCAATTAGCATTTTTGGCCTTAGAAGTTAGAACTGAAGAAAACACGACTTCTACATATGAGGTAATTTACCCTTCATCGACGCTGACATCGTGACATGGCGTTCTGCTTCTGAATCTCCAGCGGCGAATCAAAAAATGACAACGCTGTTCTTTGATTGCTTCGTTCTCTCTAATGGTGGAACACGGAAAGGTAAATTTTTTATTGTCAACCAATATTGAAATGCTTATGATATATGAAAAACTTCATGCTATGTTACCCATTGTTTGTCACAATGCCAATTGTACAATGATTTTGATTTTGTTAACTTCGCTGTGATGAGGAATTCTTCCAAGGATTAATCCATGCCTTTTTCAGAATGTTAAACAAAATAAAGAAAACAAAGAAAATAAAGAAAAAGGACAACAGCAAACAACTCACAAACCCCAGTTTTCTCTTCACCTTGCTATGTCAAAAGTTAGAAGGGCACTTGCACGGAAATGAAAATTGCCACTATGGATTGAAGTGGTGTTGTATCCAATCACCAAACCTGAATAGCATCAAGAAAGAGTGAGACTGGATTCGTCAGTGAATGTAGAAAATTTATTTAAGTGACCATTATTCCCCAAGTGTAGAACAGCCAGCATTGATTGATTATACAAACTATGAAACACATACACATATCAGCATCCCGTGAAATTAATAAAAAATATATTACGAAGTATACCACCTATGAAGTATACTTCATGCTATGGTCACAGACCAAGAATGGAATCACTTCGTTGTCTGTGCTATGGTCTTGCCCATCTCCCTTCATCTCTAGCAACAATTGCCGCGCGGAGACCAATTTGAGATATTTATCGCATTCTAAACAACTTGTTTATAGAACGCTAGATGGCCCTAAAGAAAGCTAAGTGCAGACTCAATTTTACGAAATCTATACACGTGGGTATGGAAAGGTTCTGAATTCGTCCATCAAAGCGCAACCGGATTAGCTGCGACATTTATAATATTTGCCGTCGACTAAGAAGGTATTTTAATCTTTCTCTTAAGTGAATTTTATCCCCGTACTTTTTCACGGTAATGCCATCTCTGTAGAAATGAGTGATAAAGAAGAAGCGATGGATGATTGCGTTCGTTTTAATGACGAAGAAATGAAAGAAGAAGATGATGACAGCGAGTGTTATGAGAACCTTGACGAAGAAAGTGACAGTGACTCTGAAGATGATGACAATGACAGCCAAGATGAAGGTGACGCGGTGGAAGAAGATGTATTACAAGGACCACAGCAAACTTACTTACCTGGGAAACCCTTGGAGGAAGGAGAAGAGCTTGTGTGTGATGAGAATGCCTATCTCATGTTTCACAAAGCCAATACTGGTATTGTGTCTTATTCTGCAGTTAATTATTTGTGTGTGTTACAATAATTTGGTTTAGGTGCTCCTTGTCTTAGTTTTGACATAATTCCTGATGGTTTGGGAGCTGAGCGCACTGACTTCCCGCACACAGCTTATTTGTTATCTGGAACACAGGCGTCAACTGAATTCACTAATCGCCTTATTGTCATGAAAATGTCAAATATGCAAAAAACTCAACCTGAATCAGATAGTGAAGATAGTGATGAAGAAGATGAAGAGACCACAATGAAACCAGATCTTGAATGTGCTATTATCCACCATCAGGGATCTGTGAACAGAGTCAGGGTAATTAGCAAAATATATTTTCTTCTGCCCCTTATCATGAAAGACCAAAATTTTTAGATGTGTGTAGTTGGTGATAAGCCTCTTGCAGCTTCATGGTCAGAGACGGGTAAGGTTTACCTGTGGGATCTAACTCACCCACTGAAAGCTGTAAATGACCCAGTATTGTTGAAGACCTATGTTGAAAATAAAGAAAGTCCCAGACCACTGTTTACTTTTAAAGGTATAACTAGCGTGGTTCAGTTTTAATTAGTTTAACTTTGCTATCTTTGGAAATATTGTAGGTCACACAACAGAAGGTTTTGCAATGGATTGGTCTGTGCCAATGCCCGGTGTTCTTGCGACCGGTGACTGTAAAAAGAATATTCATATTTGGAAACCAAGTGAAGGTGGTCTTTGGGTAGTAGATCAGCGCCCTCTTGTTGGCCACAATGCCTCAGTAGAAGATTTGCAATGGTCACCAAATGAACCAAATGTCCTTGCGTCATGTTCCGTCGATCGCAGGTATTGCAATGAAAGTTGAATTCATGTAAAATTAAATGTTAGATCTACAATGAGTTTTGCTTCTTGCAGCATCCGTATTTGGGACACAAGAGTACAGCCGGGTAAAGCTTGCATGCTCACTGCCGCGAACGCCCACGAAAATGACATCAATGTTATCAATTGGAACAAACGAGAACCTTTCATCTTATCAGGAGGCGACGATGGAAAGTTACATGTATGGGATTTGCGCCAATTTCAGGTACGTACGTCATTTGCGTTTATATCTTCATTGGTTGTTGTATGCCATTTTCCCCCTCTAGGCTGGAACCCCAGTTGCGACGTTCAAGCATCATACTGCGCCGATCACTTCCGTAGAATGGTACGTAGTGGGAAAGAAGAACAAGGTCAAAAACGTAATTTGTTTTCTAATTTATAATCTAGGCATCCAACAGACTCAACTGTATTTGCATCAGCTGGAGCTGATGATCAAATAGCATTATGGGATTTGGCTCTGGAAAAAGACGAAGAAGTGGCTGGTTCGAATGTAGAGCCCGAACTTGCAGTAAGTACTGCACATGAGCATGCACTTATATGTAGTTGATGTTTTTTTCTTGCTATAGGATTTACCGCCTCAACTACTGTTCATCCACCAGGGGCAAAAGGAAATTAAAGAACTGCATTGGCATCCACAAATTCCAGGCATGCTAATTAGCACAGCCATTACTGGTTTTAATATATTCAAAACTATTAGCGTGTGAGTAGTGAGTAGTGGATGGTGGTGAGTAATGAAAATATCTTGATTTCCCCACATGAATTACAAAACCGCATCTATGTTAATTAAATGTCTCATTGTTGGTCGACCGTGCGGGCAATTCTAATAAAAAAAAATATTAAATATCATAATGTGTCATTTCAAACATTCATGAAAATTACCCATGGGTGTTGCAATTCGCTTAACTGATGAAGTAGCTTAGTCATTTGGATCGATGTGAGTGAATCTCCTACCATAACTGCCTTCCGACAAGCCCGAGATGCAAACATAGCTCTTACACGTGAGGGCCGGAATCGAGCCATTGAAGCATGACTCACTTTGCTCCGATCCTCATCCTGAATCAATGGAGAATCCTGCAGCATGAAAAGGAGTTCGTCGATATCACTGGGGCCTAGCAACCAATTACCACTCATGGGCACAGCACATAGCAAAACTCGTTTCGTGGAATCCTCTATCACGGTGAACAAATCGAAGAAAATAGAAAATTATTATTGCTTTTGTTACAGAAATAACGCCACATACCACCTCGGTTGATAACGAACTCGAAACCGTTGCTTTGAAATATGTCGAGATTGTCTTGTAATAGCGACTCGTTAGCCGCCGTTAAAGTCAGTGGTTTAGGACTTAAAACCCAAAAGGGAAAAAAGGAGAGAATAAAATGAAAAATCATAACGGAACTATTAATATGTATGTTGATGAACCCACCAAACAAGTTTCTGTGGTTGAAGACGTGTGGCCCGCTGGAGGATCTCGAAGTTGTATTTTTCATCTGCAGCATGCTGATCAATGATGAAAAGATCTGAATTCAATTTGGCAATTATAAAGCCCAAATTAAATTGCCCAATTACTTCCATCTGCGAAATAATGGTGTTATTTTACATGTTTTTTCCAGAGCGATATATTTAATACCTTTTCGAAGTCAGATTGGCTTATTTGTCTGCTAAGTTCAGCTTCAGCAAATGCTGCATCGTCAGGACCGAAGCGTGCCAAGAACCTTTTGTCAGTTGTCTTATTCGGCAAATCAAGCAATGAACGCTTTTTTTCAATTAAGGAATTTAGGTCAAAAGGAACAGTTATCTTAGCTCTGGAAAACACTTTTGGATCAGCTGAAGGAGTAAGCACATCTTCTAGAACACATTCAAGCTCTTCCAATGTCTCGATTACTTTAACCTCAGCCGATGTTGTCTCAATGATTTGTATGTCTTCGTTTTTCTCTAACTCCAGTATGGACTCGTCATTCACTTCATTTGGTTCCATTATCTCTTTAGTGTTACCCTTGGTAAGTTGTTTAACATTTGTGAATATAAGGGTTCCCTCTACTGCAGGGCATGATTCCGTTTTGTCCTCGGGAATAGGAAAATCAACCTTTGTCTTCTTTAACAAAGGAGAAATCGAATGGGAGGTGAACTCATCCAATCGTTTTTCTAAATGAAATCAGCGAATAGTTAAATCAACGAAGAAGGCGATGAAAATCATACAGGAATTACGCTTTAGTGTCGGAGAAGAACATTTTCGTTTTTCACCAGGAGAACAAGACGGGGAGGAGGGTTTCCAACCGCTAGCAGCAAACGCAGCCAGGGATGATCTTAAACGATGCGAAGAAGAGCCCGCAGACTCCAAGGAGGGCGAAAGAGATCTGTTAAACAAAGAAGTATTTTGCAAAGTAAAAGTACATGGGACTTCACTGTAGAGATCATTCAACGACGCCTAAGAAACAAAAACGAATTTAAGGAAAATTTAATAAAAAATAAATTAATTAATAAATCTCACTTTAACCATTGCCAAGAGTATCTTCTCATTAACAACCATCAACTGCCTTTTGTCTGGTGTTACATTTATGTCTAGCTCACTAGACTGAGTAGTAATGTTAAGCACAACCGATGGATACTGATTGCGGTTGTATAAGTGATAGACTTCGTTCACCAGTTTTTGGATCTTGCTGGGATCGCATGGCCGGCCATTCATGAAATAATATTGTCGATCAGCGCAACTCCTACCCTGACCGTGAGCACAGCTCGACACGAAACCCTCAAACTGGAAAGGCCAGTCATGCAGCTCATTTTGTAAAACATTTGCATTGAGGTTGAACTCCGCCACAATCTCTTCCGAAGGCCGAACTGCCTTTATTTCTAGCATGTTTTGCCACTGAAAAATTTCAACAAGTTCTAGTTTTAAAGCAGCAAACATCAAGTGTGTAAATGATTACACTTTTAAGTCCAAAGACTAATATAAAATTATCTTTAAGGTTTGCTCCACCTCTAGTAGATAGGATTGTACTGGTTCTCCCACCAGTAGAATTTGTGCAAGTTATTCTGGAATATCAATTGAAATTATGATGTTATATTGTTATTAATTTGTTTTTTACATTTTCATACCTTGTGTTTTTAGATATCAAACAGTAAGCTGTTAGCAAGTTTGTCATTTTGACAAACTCTCTTCTTAGATTTTTCAGGAATTCCTTGTGTCGGACAGGTAAGGTTGAGAAAAGATTGACCAGGCTCACAGTTGTTCCAGGCTGTATTGTAAAATAATACAAATGAAAACTGAAAACAAGGAATAATATTTCTACACTACTGTAGAAGGAAAAAGTCACACCTGTCTAGAATACTGAACCTGCTTGACTAGTTTTCCGTGAGAATCATACCTTTTCAATAATTTTATTGATACATTATTATACAGATCTCACAACCAAAAATAATAAACACTTACTCAAGCTTCCACCCAATTGTGTTACCCTTCTCACATGTTGTTACACCTAGAGTGCTCAAAGCACAAAGTGAGCTTAGAGCTTCTCCCCGAAAACCAAATGTTTGGACACTAAGCAAATCCTCAAATTCTTCAATCTTTGAAGTGTAATGCTTGAGACATAGGTTTTCAAAATTGGAAGGAGAAATGCCGGACCCATCATCACTGACTTCGATCGAATCACTGCCATATTCTAACGAAAGAAGACATCGACGTTATTCAACCGAGCACGGTATTTGCTAAAACGATGTCTCTTAACCTTTCAGGCGGACTTCAACCGTAGATGCTCCACTGTCAAGGCTATTCTCTACTAGTTCTTTAACAGCAACAGCTAAAGTTAATACAACTTGCCCAGAACAAATTCGATGCTTTTGGTCGAGAAAAAGAAAAAAAAACCGAAATTGCATTAAAAATTTAAATGACGTGTTTAAACTAACATGTATAGTACCACAGTCGTATGGTCGATTGGTTTGATAATACCGCCACTGCTGAGGGAGGCCATCTTTGAATTAAACCCAATCAAACATTGCCAAATCATGTAGCAAAAAAAAAGATTGAAATTGTAGAAGATCAAGATGGGAAAAATCGCAATTTAAAAAATTAACATTACTTTTATTATAGTAAGTGTATTGAAAAAAAAAAAAAAATGAAAAAAAACCCCCAACAAATTGCATCCCAATTTCCTTAATGCTAGTAAGGTTTGAACTTTCTAGCAGCTCTCATTGTAGCGATTCTTTTCTTGTCATCTTCGAATTTTCTCCTCAACTGTGTTAAATCTATTTTAAAACGACAAACAAAAGGAATAAATTTCACATAATATATCATCTGCAAGAGGTAGGATTGCTCGACTTACGCTCCATTTTAGTTTCTCTCATTTGGAATGAATAAAAATTAATGAGTTTCTTGTCTTTCTGTTTTTGCTTTTCCTTTTCCATCACTTTTTTCTCCATTGTCTCTGTTCTAGCTGCATGTTTACTACTGCAGTTATAAAGGGTATGAATATTTTGAATTTAAAAAAAAAATCTTAAAACTTGCTGTTTTGTGACTGTTATCCATCCATCATTATCAGGTTGTCCCTCTTTAAGTTTCTCCTCCTCCTCTTCCCTTTTTTTTCTGTCATCAAATTCTTTCATGTAATTGTCTATTTCTGATTGAAGCTCTTTCGGATCAATGAAAGATGATTCATATTCTGAAATCCATTCTGTAAAATATTTATGAGATTAGATAAAAAATATCTAGAAGTATGGAGAATAGAATTTAAGTTACTTTCAAGTCCTGTTTTGATTGGGCTGTCATTTGTGCTGAAAATATTTGTTTGCCATTTCATCTTCATTGCTTTTTTTAATGAAGATATTTCTTTGTACACCACATATCCAACTTTGAAACCCTTTAATTATAGAACTAATTATATTAGAATTTAATGAATTCACTTAGAAGTATACTTTAACATGATTTTGGAAAAAAAATGAAGTGATGTTTGTCATTTCTTTTGTTCCTGATGGTTTTTCTTCAAAACTAACAGAGCTCACAAACCCTGCTTTACTGAACAACTGTTTGACTGATTCCTAACATAAACATTTTTAAAGCATGTCACAAATATGTCAACAATCTTCATTGAAACAATTTTACCTCTGTGTAATATGGGGGTACATTGAGAATAAAAAGTGTCTTCCCAACAGGTTTTGATGGATGTGAATTCCGTACAGCATGTTCTTTATAGAATAGCATATGTCCTGCCTTGCACTTCTCGTTGAATCTTGTCTCTATGCCTTCAAACGACATGAATCGAACAAGTCAGAAAAAAGTAACAGGCAACAACTTTATGCAACTTACATCTGAAACCCTGAACTAAAATTAATTTTTCTGTTTCCATTATATGACAGATTTACACAAGCTAACAAACAAGATCCCGAACATACACGTGACAAATCAATTCAAGAATCGTCTGCCACGGTATTTGCACGCCATCTAGCGTGAGATTAGCGACTGTCGTTTAACTAACTTTAAAAGTGGGAAAAAAAAAATACGTACAAAATGAGGGAAGGAGAAATCATGCAAAAAATTACAGATGATTTTTTAGAATTCATTGCAATTTCATGTATTTGCCGTAATCTAATCAGCTCAGTAAAAAAAAAAATATACAGCCATCACGTACGAAAACACTCACGTGACCGCCAGCGTCTGGAAATAAAATGAAAACAAACAAAAAAAGAAAAAAATTAAGAACATGGTATGGAAAAAAAAGGCGGACGGAGAAAGAAAATTTAGCACGAAAGGATGAAACAAAAAAATATATAAGGAATTAACGCGTCACATTTAAGGGAAGAAACTTGATTATCACAAAGTTCAGCGCGTTCACAGCCACCTCACGTAATTTCTTTTTTTTTTTTTGTCTCAAGGCGGAGACAATTACAAATACCCAAACGGGAGAGGGGGATTGCTATTCCACGAGTTTTGATCGACACAATTGTACATTTCATATCGTTCAAACTGCATAGTCGATTAAATTTTTGTTTCTTTTTCTTTTTGTTCCAAATACGACTGCCTTGCTCATTACAAAAACATCTGCGAAATGGACACAATACAACTTCCGATATGCGAAACGTATCGCCTGGCCGGGCAATTGGCCACTACGACTCATTGTTCTGGAATACAATTTAATCATCCAAAAATATTATACTGTACTATTATATATATGTGAATCTAGAATTGGATGGAGAGAATTTGAGAGGGAGAAGGTGAAGACGAAGAAATGGCAGAAATCAACCAAAGAGATTCAACAAATTGGGCAGTAAACGAGCGCCGCGCTGCGGTTGACGTGGCGGCGGTGGCTGTTGAGGGGGTCGTGGTGGGGCAGGGGCGGGCGGTGCAGGCGGTGCGGGCGCTGGCCCGGCCGGCGCGGGATTGACGAGGAAGGCACATTGGACCCGGCAGACACTGTCAGCCAGAATGGCATCACGGCCCACATCGGTGAGCAGCTGCTGGCAATTGACTCGCAGAGATTGACATTGCGGCTGTTTTCCAAACGAAATCAACGGCAAAAGATTAGTATTAGAATTTACTTTGTAAATGATTTGATATATATACATTTAAAAAAAGAAAGAAACTTACTCCTTCAGCTGTGCAGGTACAAGATGTGCAAGGAGAAACGAGTGAAGACGCTCCCAGGGCGATCGTTTTCCCTAGAACGACGCAGTTGGCACTTTCCTGCTCACGCCAAGGGGTCATATCCAGCGGTGGCAAGGAGCGACAAGGCACGCGTGGGTTGAGGAAATTATGCGGTAGGTCAAAGACGGAGCGCGTCACTTCACCGATTGTGTCGGAATTTTCGCACAGAAGACGGGCCAGGGCCACTTTGCGAATCTCAGCCAATTGAGCCTCGGTGAAGCGTCCGGCTTGATTGCCATTTTCGTACCAGAAACGATCGCATCGTCTGCAATAAACGTATCAAAGAAAACGTATAATTAAATCTCACAACCTTGGCACCATTTTATTTATTATTTTATTTTTTTTTTTTTGCTTTCTCTTTACCTTAAGCTTCGGAATTGATTGCCGATGACGCAGGCGAAAGTGGGTCCGACCAAACCGCCCTGGAGCGGTGTTTCCACCAAACCACCCGTCCACAAATCGATATCCTCAACTGAAGCGTAAACTTGCTTGAGACGTTCAATCACTTGCGGCGTCATCTCTCGGCTAAGGTCATCAAAAGTAGCGGCTCGTTTCAAGTTGCAAGCAGCGCGATATTCGTTGTACGGCCGGAGTCCGTGATCGCGTCCGCGTTGGATATTAAGAGCGGCCAGGTCGAATCCGGAGAACGGTACCGTTTTGGTCTCAAAGAGATGATTGGTGATCTCGCCCGACACGAACTGATCCAAGTTTTCCATAGGCGAGACGATCAGACCGCGGACCAATTCGTCGATGGCTTGCACCTCCATAAGCATTTCAGAGTTGAAGAATCCAGCGCGTAAAAGGATTGGAGTTTTCTCCTAATAAATTAAAAGAGAAATTAAAAGATTGATACGAAGCCTGTGTCCAACTGTCGAAAGTTGAATTAATTTAACGATGTTGGTCCACTGTACGGCTTTCGAATCCGTTAGTTAAAAGCTTGCTATTTTTACGAATGTTAATGATATTCTGGCGTCAAAATGAAAAGCGAAAAACTTCAGATAATTAAAAACTAACTAACGCCATGACGAAAAACGGTTCTGGTCAAACGCCCCTCCCAAAAACAGCTTACAAATCTAGCCACTCTCTATTCAAAAGAAGAAAGTTGTTTGTTTTTTGTTTTATTTTTTCTTCTTTTGACACTTGCTTGGCAATTCGCTCATAGTGCTAATTTTCTTTTAGTTCTATGATGGAAGAAATATATCTACGTTTTTCACGTCTGTCGATTATTCAGCGATAAATGGGGTAATAAACTTTGTCCCCCCACCCCACAAAAAGTCACTGATTACGTGTGATTAATGGGCTTACCTGGAAAGAGGCATCAACTCTGGGGAAGAAAGGTCGTACGAGGGAGTGACCGAAACGATAGGCGGCCGTTGAAAATTCGTTGAAAATGCCAGCGTTGCAGTTGGCATCGTATCCTTCGTAAAAGCCTTCAGTCAGAAGGTTGAGCCCGTATAGATTAACGGCGTTCCAGCCGAGCACTCGCGGCAGGAATTCGTTGTAGACGATGTGCTGCCAGATGGCGCCAACAATTTTACGGCTCGTCATAAAGAGGCGCTCGTCATCCCACTGTCTGTTGAGAGCTTGGAGCTGACCAGCGATCCGATTGTGTTCGCGCATCATGACAGTGTGCAGAACACTCAAGCCTGGATTCTCGGTGGCACGCGAATCACCTGCATCAAAACACAAGCCGGAAGCAGCTTGACATTCTGCTAGACGGCTCGTTTGAGGCAATAAATCTCTGCCACGGAAGGGCGAGAGAGTCACGTTCATCCGTCCACCGGTGAAAGCGCGCAGTCGTTGCGATTCGCACGGAGTCTGCGCGTAAACGTGGGATAGATCGAGATAGGCCGTGTTCATATCAATCTGCTCGCGGGCACCAAGTCGCTGTTGGCCAGGTAAAGATCGCGTGAAAGACATGCACACAGGCCGTCCCGTCTGCAAGTTAACTTTGGGGAAAAACGGATCGTTGCTCGGGATAGGTATGGGCCAGCATTCGGGATGGACGTTGGTGGGCGAATCGCAATCGCGGCAATTCAAAATGGCATCCTGGAAGCCCCGTGAAATGGGCGTCAATGTCACGTCGTGATCGAGGAATTGACCGAAATAGGTGAGCATCATAGTATAGCGACGGTGCATGTTGCTGACATCCTGATGAACGACGACCGAAATGAGTCGAGGCGATGGAAGCGGTTGGTTAGTGACTGATCGCCATCGTGGCCGGGCAATACCATCGTCATAGCCGGCAGCCAGTAGCCTGTTGAACGGTGTCAGCGTCTTGCCGAATGTCGGATTGCGGAGGTTATTGCACCAGCCGCCGAATTTGCGGAAGGGTGACGTATTGTCGCACGGTAGCGTTTCTTCATTGTTCCGACAGACGTTGGGCGCAGTAGCCGGCTGGACGAAACGTGTGACGTCGACATTGTTTAGTCCTTGAGACAGCGGGCGAGTTAGCCGTCCGAACAAATTGCCCAGCAATCCGTTCAACTGTCTCTTGACACGACCGAACTTTGGCCTGTGACACGATTTAAAAAACAAAAAAGCAAAATGATTAATACGTCCAAAAGAGAGGAGGTTAAAGTGACGTGTTTTTACTGTTCCAGGTGGTTGATGAATTCCTCGGACGCGTATTCCAGAAGCAGAGATGTGTTTGAAATGAAAATGGCAGCTGCGCTGGGTTTGTTGAAAGCAGAGGCGATGCCCAGCGGAGATTTCGGATCAGCCCCTTTATCTGATGGAATCGATGCTGGTTAGTCGAGTATCGATCAATAAATAGGGAGGAGCAATTTTGACTTACTGGTTTCGAAGAGCAATCGTTCGTTCTCGCGGCGACGAGCAAAATCCACCATAGCACGTTGGATTGACTGGCGGAGCAAGTCTTCTGGTACTTGCATAGCCGGTGAATCGCTAGCCCATGGGCTCAGCTCTATGTCGGCTATAAGATCACAAGGGATTGGCGAATTCCTATTTTTTGTGTGAATACAATTGAATCAATAGTAAATAAAGTTTGAAACTCTCAGTCTCGTGAAATTGAAGACTCACAAAAAGTTATCTCTCTCGTGGAAAACTTTAGGGGACATTGATTTGATCATTTCAAAGTTCCGACAGATAATGCCGGCCAGGCTTGTTTTTCGGATTTCCTGTAGTTGCTCTGTCGATGTAAAATTGATTAGATTTTGTGAAAGGAAATGAAAAAAATTTACAAATGTTTACCTCGAGAGAAAGACGAAGGAGGCACGTCATTTTCATACCAAAAGCGATCGGATTTTCTAAGCAATGAAAACTGATGTGCCAATATGCAGCCAATAGTCGGTCCGACAACGGCACCTTTGAGCGGGGTCTCAGCGAGGCCACCAGTGAATAAGTCGATATCTTCAACGTTGCTGTAGACGCTGGCCAAGAGGACGATATTGGACGAAGAAACAATGTCACTCAAATCACTGAAGTTCTTAACGGGAGACAGGCCGCAATATTGACGCCAAGCAGTGTAGCCGGGCAGGCCGTGATCGCGACCCCTCATCAGGATCTCGACTACTTTGTCGATTGCGTTGCTGGTTGGAAGGGTGGAGCGTCTGGCATCCTTGACGACGTGAAGGCTCACGCGGCGACATAAGGTGCTTACCAACCCGTAAAGAAGTTCTTCAGTCTGCTGGGCGTTGAGGTGGCCAGTGGCGTTGGTTGCCATTTCACCTGTCTTGTCTCCTGTCTGGAATAAAAACAATTCAGCGGCGAGATTTCATCATTAGTCTGTTGCTTTGCGGTAATTAGTTTCAACTGCTACCTACCACAGTGAATGTTTCAAATTTGGCCGGCAGCATGGCAAGCGAGAAAGAGAGAGCGGCCGAAGCGGCGGCTTCTAGCGTGCCCGGATAGGCGTCGGTGTCGTAGCCGAGGAAATGACCAGCGGATTTCGGTGTCAATTTCAGGTTTTCCGCAAGGTTTTCACCCAGCACAGCAGGCAAAAATTCGCGGTAAGTGACGTGTTGGATTTGAGCAGTGACTAATCGTCTGGTCTCTTGGTAAAGCGTTTCATCATCCCACATGGTGTTGACACGGGCCAGCTTAGCAGCAAGTCGGTTGTGTTGCCGAACAAAGAGCGTGTGAATGACAAGCAAAGCGGGACTTTCATTGACTCTGGCGTCACCCGATTCCACGCAATTGGTGCTGTTGTTGCTGAAAAAATCGCAGCTGTGGTCGACGGGGAGTAGGTCTCCGAAACTTGTCCTCATCAATCCATTCTCGAAGGTGCGCAACTGATTGGAAATGTCCTCGTTGCTTCCATAGATGGTCGATGCGTCTAAAAAGGCAGTTGCTGCGTTCATTTGTTCTCTAGCACCTGGGCAAAGAACAGAAATTTGATTTCGAGTACATCTAACATTTTAATTGTTTACATTTATGTGTACCTAATTCGCATCTGTTGTTAAGTATGCTAATCGTGCGAGAATACGACGTGCACTTATCTCCTTCGTGAGTAGAAATGCACATGGCGAAATTCGATTCGGTTCCAGTACAGCATTGCCCTTCCATTCCCAGATCTGAAGTGAGAACAGATGGTGAAATGATGATAAAATACTCAACAAAGGCAGAATATTACATACCCAAATAAGAGATGGGATGTGAGATGTCATTTTGGACAAATTCAGCCCAGATGCCAGACAAGGTAGTGAGGTAGCCATTTCCAACTTTCTTTGGGGTGTGGATAGTCTCTGCGATTTTGACTGGACTTGGGAGGGGTTTGCCAGAAGCAGACAACCTTATTTGACTAACACCTGTGATCAAATCATTTTGGGAAGAAACAACTTTAATGGCACCGCATTTTGGTTTTAATTTGTCGTTCATACCATCGCTGTAAGATGCTGGCTGAAGTCGACCATAACTTGTGTCTGCATTGCCCCAAGTGGGGTTCTGGACATTGTTGCATAATGAACTTGCATGACGAAACTTTTGGGGTTGGCAGATGTGTTGTTTTTTCTCTGGGCAGGAATCAGCCAGGCGTGTTCCAGTGAGTTGTGTTCGACCCAGACGATTACGGATGTCGGACGAATTCACCGACCAACTAAAAAAAGAAAACCAACAAAAAAAGAAAACGTTAATGAAAAGTTGGTAGCAGCTTTTGCAGAACGTGAGAGAATCGGGTCATTACAATAAAGAAAATAATGTAAACAAACAAATAGGACTTTCACTTGGCTAACAAATTGCTGTCTTGGCCATCATTCTTGTAACATTGTGGCGTTTTACCGTTGCAACTTGACAAGCAAAAGTTACTTTTCATGCCACGTCAGTGAGAAGAAATAATGTTTGGTTCCATTATCGTAAATAACACACTCGATCGATTTTGTAATGGTTGCATGCAATATATCTTTCAATTTGAAACGCGCCAAATATATAAAGGAAGGGCCAAGCAGACGAGAAACAAAAGCTACGTTGCCCCATTGCGTCTCAAATAACTCACAACATAACGTATCAAAATTTGAAAGGACGATAATAATTGAAATACGATATAATAGAGACATTATATACAACAGCAATTGTATTTTTCTTTTCACCTTTGTGCTAGAATGCGAATGACTTCTTCGGCGACCAGCGCCGCGGCGGCCTTGTCACGAGTGGCGGGGCTGACATGATGGGCCAGCTTTCCGTTGAAGACACCTGTTGAGCAAATGAATGAAAATAAAAAGATAAAATAAAAGTGGCCACGCTACATTTTAAATAATCAATCGACCGTGAAAAACAGGTCCGGCATGTCACTTGAAACCGCCAAACAAAACAACCACGGCGTGAAAATGGGGAGAAAAAAAGGGGGGGAATAGAAAAGCTGACATGCCATTCCTGCCAAGAATAAAACCGAAACGAAAAAATGATTTGAATCAATTTTTCCCCTGAATTTGTTCTTGTATTTTTCAATCGCCGCCAGACAATGACGTAACAAGAATTGGCCAATCGGGCGCATGCAACAAAAAAAAAGGGATGACACAACAAGAATAAATATTTCATCAGCAGACGAATTATTTTCTATTTGGTCTTGTAAAATAAAAAAAATAAAACCAATAAAATAAACGTTTTTTGCATAAATAAATCGGCCTTGACCGACTGATGGACGCGCATCTTTAAAACTAGCCGGTACTTTTACAACGTCGAAATGGAAAAGTTTTTGGTCGGATAAAAAAACGTAATCAACTCAACTGACACTTCATCTGACCGATTCGATTTAGTTTGGGTTCTCGTGAGAAAGGAATCAGTCATCGCCAATTGATCAAAGCGTAACGAGATTGATAACTGAAACAGAACGCCCAACTGCCATTTCCATTCCGTTGCAATAAAGGAATCAACAACAGCAACAACATTCATCGAAACTGAAAGTGAAAGCGAATAACAAGAGAGCCGTGATACGTGGTGGCCCACATCCGGAGTATCCATAGAAGCTGAGCCACACACACACAAAAAAGAGACCAATTCTTTTACGTTTGTGTTTGTCCTCCCTCTCTCTCTCCACCGTGACAATACCCGTCTCCATTGAGCCCTGCGACAATCCATCAACATGTACAACGAGCATGTCTCAAGCAGAAAATGGGATGCAAGCAAAAGAAAAAAAAAATACGATCCCCATCCACTCAACCGAAATCTCCCTAAGAAAAAACAAAAACCGTAAAAAGATTGGCATCAATCCATCCGTGTAGGTTTGCAGCGAGAGTGCTATACACACAAAACGAGTTTCTTTTGTTTTTTGTTATCTTTCTTCTTATTTTTGTGTTGTTGTTGTAGCCGAAGAGCGAGAGAGGTGACACATGGAGAGAGAGAGAGCGAAAGTTCTCCCCCCCCACACAAAAAAAAAAAGACGGAACGGTTAAAAGATAGAAGAACTTTTGTTTTGTTTTTGTTCGGCTGTAAATGTGCGCCAAGTAAAATAACTTGTAGTATTGCATTATAAGACATATAGTCTCGTAATAGGTTAGTTGAGGTCTGGAGGTGGCCTGGAACGAAACCACTACAACGATTTTTTATTGCCAATTTCTGTGCGGTTCGTGTTGTTTTTTTTCCGTTTTCAAACAGACGCAACAATATGGAAATTCAAAACTAACATTTTCGTACGTCCCAGTATTTCCTTTAGTCACGGCTGCCACTCGGCCCCGTTTTGCGACGATTCATTTTTTTTTGGTTGTAATTCCTTTTATTGCCCTCCTCCCTACTCTCACACAACTTTTCCTTTCCCCCTATCTAACACGATTAGAAAGAAAAAAATGATTTAGATGAAATAAATCAAAACTCACGTGAAATTTCAGTGCCGGCCAAGCGGGAAATGGCTAAATCGACGGCCCAGCGCACTTGTTCATTGGTCAGCGGTAGCTGGGCAGACGAGCTGTTGTCTGACGGTGCGACGGGCGCGTTGATTGGCAGGATCGATGGCACGAAAATGGAAGCCGATGCAAACTGTTGTTGCTGTGCGGCAACGTCGCTGTCGATGATCTCGATGGATCGGACGGACGGAAAAACGGCTAGCAGAACTAGCGACAATAGCGCTGCAGTGGCCAACCTATAAAGAAAGTAGGCAAAGAAAACTTTGGTTACAATTGCAATTATTTTTGTTGTTTCTGTTTTTTTGCATATTCAAATTTTGCGGGTTTCACACGCTGTTCATTTCATCGTGAAGCCGGGCTGTGTTGACGAGCCACAAGAAAGGGAAAGTGAGAGCTGGGCAAAACTCGGTTTGCGTATGTCGTCCGTCAGAATAACGGAAAGGAGCGATCGTGAAAACGGGAGGCAAAAAAAGGGAAAATTCCATGCGTGCAATTTTGGCGCGCTCCGTTACGATTGAAGCCCAAGGGCGTCCGTCTCTCAAAACGAAACGGGAAAAAGAAGAACGAGAAACTTGTTGAGCGCGCGCGTATTGGGAAAGCTGGTTTTTACATTCCGTCTGCTGACGATTTCTAGCGAAGAAGAAAACTCCTCGGCCCGTCTTCACTTCCATTCAGTCCAGTTTTCACGAACAACAAAAAATGTACGGATTGCCCGTTCACGAAGACGAGCAGATTGTGCGTGTCACTGCCGAATCAAAAGCATCAAAACACGAAATGACTCATTGTGCTATGGCTGATGGATATCGTGTTTCACGACGTCCTCACGTCGACATTTTTCGAATATCACGAAACATTCGGCATTGATATTGAAAAATGCAAAAAAAAGGAAAGTGAATTTCACTGTACACAATATACAGGGTGTCGGTTAGAACGATGAATAAATCAATTGAACTGTGGTCAACTTACAATTATTTTGCGAAAGTTATGCATTCAGATACTGGAACAATTTTTTGTTTTTCTTTCTCTTAGAAACGGAAAGGCGGTCACCAGAAGTGATTAAAAATTTTTCTCATTCAAACAAGGAAAAATGACAAATAAAATCAGATTTTTTCTCTCTCTCTCTCTAATCATCTAGAGGTGGAAAAGGAAAAGAGGGTAGAAACAAACTCTGCCAACTTTCTAAATCGTCAACTCTACACATATACACGCATATTCCTTCAAACTCTCTCTCTCTGCTTATCTCATGAGAGTTAAATTAGAAAAAAAAAAAAAATCCCCAAAACAATAATAATAAAAATAATTCTACACAGATTGCGGGTCCGTATCCGGATCGGGCCTAACTCTATGAGATCTCTGACCTCTTTTAATTCGGGCATTGGGTTACCTGTGTATATACAATCGGGAAAAAAGAAATTTGAAAATCAAAGAGAAGGAAATGCCTTGGGGATCGGACGTATAGACATGAAAAGAAGTTTGGGTTAGAAAGAATAAGAGACACACAACAACAACACAAAAAAACTCGCATCGGGTCTGGCGTCACGGATACTGCGGCGGCGTGACACGACACTTTTCTAACGAGCGTGAACGTGAGCGAGATGGGGTCGAAAGAAGAAAAAAAATCCTGTCTAAGAAGAATGAAAAATTGAAAATGTGTCGACAGGATCCTATTTTTTTTTTTGTTCAATTTCATTAGTGGCGAAATAAAATTCTAAAAGCTAAACACGTATACCAACATAAAAGAAAAAGAAAAAAATTTTTTTTTTCCCTCACTTTTCATTGAAAATTTAAGTTGTCCTTTCTGCCTGGGCTCACGAATCCTTTCCCCCCTTCGAAAAAGTTAAATGTTAACAATAAGTTGATCCTTACGTAACAATAGGATTCTCCTCTTTCTTCACCCCCTCTATCTTTTTTTTCTATTTTTAATCTTTTCGTTTAGATGGGCCCCCTCGTGTTTGACCTGGAAAACGTTTCTTCCCTATTGACTTTTTCTTTATCCTTTTCTACCCCCCATATTTTTCTTTTATCTCTTTTTTTCTTCTTCTTAAGGGGGGTCTTCTTCCTCGTCTGTTAAAAAAAAAATTTCAATTGAAACTTTAAAAGGAACAAAAAAAATAAAATAAAATAGAAAAGATTTCCCTCGTCTGACCTGTTCGAATCACGTGTATCATAACGTAACGATCAGCAGGTCGATAGTGGAAAAAAAAATCTGAGAAAACTTGAGAAAAAAAAGGCAAAAGCGGGAAGCCAAATAGGGCGGCCTTTCCAACAGTAAAGGAGTGCGCATTTCGGTGGCTGACAAGAGAAAGAGAACGGGACGCTCAACAGTTCCATAAAGGAGAATGGTGGGAGAAAGCGTTGGCTAACGAACGAACGACAAATGTCGTTGAGGTGCATTCAAATTTGATTTTTTTCTTTCTTTCTTTCCCACATGGGCAGAACGAGCCGGTTTTCCATCCTCTCCTCTCTCTCTGTCTTCATACCTTTGTGTGTAAAATGTCGTGTAAGACACAAGAGAATGAAGGGCCTGTTGCTGTGCATTGTCGTCGGGAAATGTCGCATTCAAATCATTGCTTGCCCAACCCTTTGTAAAGAGGAATTCTTGACTGTGTGACCTCTACGCACAAAGAGCCACAAGTCACGTTCTCTTCTTCTCATTTGAACGGAATGGTGTTTCTCGTTTTTCGGAAAGTTGGACCCGAAAATCGTTGCCACGCGCAAAAAAAGAAATGGAATCATCAAGAGTCCACTATTCAGTTCCGCTTTATTATAGTTAACTGTTAACAGGTTCTCAAGGTACCCCCACCGTCCCTAATTATCTGGCAAACATGTGAACCCAACGAACGAAACGGTTTCAGATTGAGTTGAAACATCGGGTTTTTTAATTGAAAACATAAAAACAACCTGCGGCTACGTTTGTTTCGGACGTGACTACGCGACATCGAATGGTTAACTGGTTTGCATTACTTCGTTATTTACCGGTTGGTTTCAAGACTTTTGATTTCTCCCGGCAACACCCCAAAAAAAAAAAAAAGAAAGATTTAAAGAATGCGGAGGAGATGCAATTTCATCAGCTTTTCTACTATTTGCACAACTGTTTCGCTCTTTTGAATTGCAACTTTCTCCGGCTGTCTTCATTTTTTTTCCCCCCTCTCGTCAGAAAAAAAAATCCGAGGAAGGAAATGAAAATCGACGCAAATTAGGCGAACGAACGAATCTAGCATTCCCTGCCGACAAGTGTGAGGTTAACATGATATGCAAAATAGCGCCAACGGACGTTTCAAAAAGGAAAATGCACACAAGAGAGAGAGAGAGGAGAGATTTAAAAAGGAAAGCAGGAACGAGAGCATTCGATTGCTTCTGACTATGTACGACTGGTTGTTGTTATTGGCTATATTTTTCTTTCTCTTCGAATCTTCAAATTATGTAAGAAAACGAAAAAAAAGGGAGAGGGAATCAACGAAAGAGAAAACCAAAGAAAAACGACCTTTTCTTTCTTTCTCTTTCGGATGATCGTAACGGTAGGGACTTGTTACACCTAGAGCACGAGGAAACCAGTTTGCGCCGTCTGTTCTTGGCCAAAAAACAGACACGGGAGAAAGGAGATTTTTTTCTTTTTTTGAAAAGAGAGAAAACAAATTATAGACATAGACACACACACATATTATACTGTAAGCTGGCCATAGCAGGAGGACAGTATAATAAGTGAGAGGAACCTAAATCGTCCCTCCTAGCGATAGGAGACGGTTCTCTGCTATGAAACTCTCACTTTCACCGTTTTTCCAACAGCTCTCACAGCCAGAGGAATTTTTTGTTATCAATTGTTGAACGAGATAGAAATAATAAAAGATGCGGGTCCGCAATCCGACAAAGATTTGAATAATTGAAATGAATAGAGTATGTACCTGTGTAAGGCTGGCGACGCCATGGTTGACCTGTGCGGATGCGTGCGGCGGAGACTCGCAGATTCCCAATTCTTCCCAATGAACAATTTGAGAAAAAAACAAAAGAAAACAAGGGGGGAAACCAAAACGGCAGGTGACGAATCGGAACGAACCGGGAGTTGCGGGTAAAACACAAAAGTTTTTGTCGGGGATCCCGTGAATGCGTGCGAGAAAATGTGGGAGCAAACAAGTAAGAGACTTGTCGTCTCAATGGCAGTCCATGGCACACTGAACCCTATGCTGGCCGCAAAAGCGAGAGTGGATATATACGAGGAGGCTAGGAGTAGGAGGAGGAAAGAAAGAAAAGAGAAGTGGGTGGAGGGAGGATACACACCTGGCCGACTGACCCACACCGTCTCGGTTTGTTGAGGCGGTCCTGCAGCGCCGAAAGAATAATAACATGTGGTCGTGGTAGTCTATAGTAAAAAAAAAAAAGAAATAATTAAAATATATAAAAAAAATAAATAAAATAGTAAGAAGAAATAAGAAAAAACAAAAAAAAAATGTGTACCTTGTGTACTACGCAACCAATAGACGAGTGGAAGAGGTTGGGCTTTCCTATTTTTCCATACACATCATACAGCCAAAAGGGATTCTTGTGGTAGGTGGGTGAAGCGAATCTCAGTGAAAGAGCCTCTTGGGTCCCGGTTGGTCAACGGTCACTTTCACTTAAGATCGTCACCTGTACACGAGAAGTCGACCAACTAAACAAGCCCAAGATGATTCAGAAATAATAGAAAAGGGGGGAGGAGGGGGGGGGGGGACTCTTTCGATGTAGTCCAAGTGGAAGTGAAAAGTAGAATAAGAGGTCACTGGGTGTAGCTGTACATCACTGGCTCAATTCCTGTCAAACGAATGAAATGAAAAACAAACAAATCAAAAAAGGAAAAATTATGTTAAACATACCGCATTTAAAAAAAAATCACTTCAACTCTTGTTCTTGATTTGATGCTATTTCTTAACATTTTTCGAAAGGTTATTTAGGTCAACTTGGGTCGATAGGAGACGATGTGCGCAGACTTTATTGTAGCGAAACGTCCTTGACACCTCTTACCTTCAGTTGTATCTCTCGTCAGGTGACGGTGTACACAAGAAGAGAACGTGCCCTTTTTCACCACCCACTTTCCAACCGCCCACCTTATTTTCGGGTCGAGTAACAGGGAAACAACCCATTTCTTCTTTCACAATTTGTTACAGAGATTTGTTTTTTTTCCTTTCTTCTTATTTCAGAACGTAAGACCCTACCTAAAGATGAAGGGGAAAATGAGAACCGGTTAATCGCCATCGCTTGTTGCACCCACTCATTTCTTTCAAAACAAAAGGAATCCGGGATGACGTAGAAACTTTTGATTTTCATTCGACATCCAGAAACTGAAAGGTATACCGGATCTGTTGAGCCAGTTCCAGTGATCATGGTGACACACTCAATTATTTAGATCTCCAATCATCTTCGACAGTGGCAGTTTTTCAAGAGTAAACATTTTAAAAGTGAAATTTCTTTGTCATACCAATGCCGCGAATTAACATAATATAAATGAATTTTGAATTGCTAATAGAACAAATTAGAAAAATATGATACCTGTTATTTATTATTATTTTTTTTCTTTTTCTGATCCACGTGGATTCAAACCGGAATCGAAAACTACGATGTTGGCACACTGCCCGTAGTGTCTATTCATTGGAGTCAGGGCGTCCCAGCCAACGAAAGTGAAATTTTCAAATCACGTCAGGATTGGTTTTTTTTTTGCTTCTTTTTTTGGGGCTGGTGTGCATACGAAAAAAAAATCTTCCTCGTGTTGTTATTCAGAGAAAAAAAAAACAAAAAAAAAGAGCGGACGTGAAATCGCGGTCGGGAAAACGGCCAAACTTTCAACCAGCACAACAACAGTGGCCATTCGTTTTCTTTTTTCCTACGTAAGCCAAAAGAGAGAATAAACTTGTGCATCGGCTTGTATAACATAAACGTAGGGAATTTGTTTTGGCAAACAAAACAAGCGCCAACCGATAACAACATTTTTTTCGCTGTTTTCTTAATCAGCAACATAAAAACCTTGACACAGAGCATCCAAATTTCCCCGCAATAACCTACGTAACATTAATAATTACCGTCATTATTTAATTGATTGATTTCCATGTACGCATTTTTTTTTTTTTTGGCGCAAAAAAAAGTATTTCCGAGATAACGTCGGGCCGGCCAGGGCCATCCGCCATCCCGTCAGGGGAGGTTTTATGGGAATGATTCCACCTTTTAAGCTATTAATTGCAAATCTGCACATTAATGAAGCCCTCTGCAATTTTTGTGAAGAAGACGGTATTAATAAAAGAAAATATTCTTAGTTATGCATGTACCGTATAGTCAGTAAAAATTTGCATAATAGCAAGGTTGCCTTTTAATGGCGCACAACTAGTCGGCCTTGATTATAATTAGGTAAGATTAATTTCCTGGATATATAACGAACAGAAACGAACTTACGTATCATACAGAATCACAGTCAATTGTTTTTTTTAGTAAATGATGGGCAATTTTTCCCAATTTGAAAATTATTTCTCATTTTCGAATTTTCTGCCTTAATTTTCCGGCGTGGCCAGCAGTCGTCGCTTCCCCTTTCCCTTTCGTAAAAGTAATAAAAAAAGAGAAAAAAAAGTGTAGAGTCATAATTCTGAGATTAAAAAGTATCATAAAATGAAACAACAACAACAACTAAAAAAAAAAAGGGAAACGAACGAACGTTCCTTCAAGCGTGACCGTCCTTGCCGCGAGCTTGAAAACCTGTTACTGGTTCAAACGTACAAAACAAAAGAAGTAAATACACCCGAAAACGATCAAAGAAGGAAAGAATATTAATGGATATAGCCAGTGGTCACTCACCTTTTTACTCTCTTTCGAGAGATGAATCCAGCAGGTGCTTTCCTAAACATTAGCTCTCGACATCAAACTTGTTTGAATTTTACTTACTACAACTAAAATATATTTGCCGAATAAGCGGATGTGACCGGACGTGTTTCGCTATCGTCATTGCATAGATAAATATAGACGCAATCATCGTCACAGGACGGGCCAGTCAGAGAGAAAGTTTTTTTTTTTCTTCTTCTTGATTCTCGCGTCTCGGGATTTTTTTATTTTCGCCTGCGCCCCAAAACACACATGCTCAGCTGATAGTAGCAGTTGTAATAGTAGTAGTCATCAGGGTCACGGTGGCTGGCGCCGGCCGTCTTGCACCATCACCTGAATGGTAATATAAGGTTGTTTTGTTTTTATCTTTTCGCTTTTTAAAATAAAATTTAAAAAAATAGGTAACCTTTAGGATTAGAAAACAGCCTGGAAAAATTGCATATGATTTTCGCCATCGATATATCTCCCCCCTCCTGATGGATTTCTCTTGCATACCTTGGCCTTTAAAGATTAGACGATTAAGGTCGTCTATCAGCATTTTTTGGCTGGAAAGGTTGGCCGGCACGTTTTACGATCCGCGCCAAATCGCCTCGTTATAAGTTTTTGCAACAAGGGGGTGATAGAATCTTGGCATAAAATCGAAAAGAAAAAAAAAACCAAAAAACCTTGAAACAATTAAATATGGTTACATGACTCGTGTAAGACGGACACAAAACTTTTCGAGTGAAACCAGAAGAGGTTCTCTTTACCTACACGTCAAGGGGTTGACACGATTTCTTTCTTCCTTTTTATCTTTCTGACCAATGCAAAAAGGGAAGGACGAAGAGTTTTAGATCGAACCTTGTGGAAATTAAACTCAGCACACCTACAGATGTCCTTCGCTAAAAAAAGAAGAAGAAGACGGGATGTTATTTGATCTATTCTTTGTCTGTGTACCTCTTCTTCTTCTTTCGCCATTCTCTTGTCAACACAATGAGGCAAGGTTGATCGTTAAGCTATAATAACTAATAGATGCTACGAGGACGACAAATGAAGGATGTATGCAAGACAATCCCCACTAGAAGCGGAACAAGCAGCAATCAAAAATTTCTGTGTAAAGATTATCATAGTACCTGTCACCTGATACGATGTTAAAAAAGAAAGAAAAAATCCCATCTTCAATAGAAAAAGGTGCGGATGGAGATTCTCAAGGTTGGCGGAAGAAGTCATGTTTTTGGCGACGCGGTGGAACGAACGTCCTACATTTTAACGAGACAACCACCGTAATTTTCTTGTTATTCATTTTCTTTCGTAAATGGAATCACCTGGTGTTCGAGCTAGACGAAGGGTCTACGGGACATTTCTTTTCACTCGGCCGGGTTTGTTGAATAGCTTCGTTGCTAGATGAAATGACTGAAAAAAGACAAAAGACGTGCATTATTTGTATAAAAGCAAGGCCATCTTTTCAAAAATGGTGGAATACAATGACGTCATCATGTCTCAAAGTCAAGTTCTTCTTCAACTTTTGGTACGTCTGTTTGTCGTTCAAGATGCGGCGAATCCCTCCCGTCTTTTCATCCTCATCAACGGCAAAATGTACAGTGACTCTTAACAAATGAATTTTTACCTACTCCGCCCATCATCCGCGTTTACGCAATCCGCCCTTTATGTCTTTTCTGGATAATTTGGCGAAACAGTCAGAAGGCATCAAGTGTTGTCGTACGAAGCAAATGGCTTACCGAAGAGTTGACCTTCATAGCTCGTACGTGAGTACCGTCACAATGACGAAGCAAAAATGTAAAGATGAGTATACACCTACATGTCGGCTTGTATACGTCGTGATGGTTGTTATAACACCATTTCATAATTGCACGTGAACAACCTCCTTTTGCACACCTCCCTTTAAATGTTGCAGATGGACCCCTCGTCAGCTGCTGGATAGCGTGATTATAAATGATGAGTTTAAACGCATGCGCGCCAAATACAGAGTGTGTGTGTGTGAGAGATACATAAAAATACCAGGTCACTTTCACTTTTCGAATTTCTTCTTCTTATGCCTCTTGTTGTTATGGAAGTGAGTGGCAGGTTTGTTTTCAGGTGCCAGAAAATTCTTCCAAAAGGCGCCATCGACCTGCGGTTCATGAAACGTTTTTATCATCAATTTAATAGCTCGAATTTTTAAGTTTCAATTATCTTTTATATGGTAAAGCCAGTTATCTTATTCCAATCGTCCATCAACCCAAGATGGCCTCATGCGGGTGGGAAAAAAAACGGGTTCGCTGTCTGAATGGATGTTCCGACTTCGGATTACCTATGGGGAAACAAAAAAAAAAGGAATGAAAAGCAAAAAAATAAGGAATTAAGATGCCTTACAGAGTCGAACAGCTGATGATTTCGTTTGAAGGCCACGGTCATTAAACTACAAAATATTCTAAAATAAAATCATAGAGGGGAAGATGATAATAAATAATTATAAATCATGAGATGAAACGTATACATGAAAAACGGCTCGTGCTTAGCTCTAGCGTCAGATTACCAGTTCCGATAACAGAAAGAAAAAAAAAAAAGGGAATTACATTTTGTTTCCCATTTTGAATTTGAAAAGAAAACGGCACGAAATAAGATTCCGAATCGGTCGACGACTCGGTCAGAATTGTTGATGCAGACACACGAAAAATCCTATCACGATCTTTTACAAAAACCCACCTAAGAAAAAAAAAATAAAAATAGACATAATCCTCTACGTGTGGAGTATTGAATACAGTCAAGGACATTGTTGTTCAACAATTCCAGAAAGAAAATCTCTTCTTAAATTTTTTTTCTTCACCTTTTTCATTTTTACTTGACAACAAAACGGGTGAAGAAAAAAAAAAGCACTGGAACATGTGCGACAACTTTTTTTTTCACTCGTTCGTGCTATTAGGAGGGAAAAAAAGAAAATTTTTAAAGTAAATGCATAGATGGAGATTCTGGTTTGACCCAAGTCGTGCAACTGCCAGTTTTCACTCACATTTTGGAACTGAAAATTCCAGTCAAACTGGGTCTGCCAAGACGTCGTTCATCGTCTTTGTTGTCTGCAGATCATTGTCTCTCCGCCTTTCCTTTAATTACCTAAATTATTATACATCCCAATCAATAATTAGAGACATCAAAAAGAAAAAGGGAATTTCAAGTGCATACCACCAACAACCAAAAATGGGACAATATCAAGCATTTTGATGCGGTTGTGGATGCGACGGGCAACACGCTGCATATTTGCCGATTTTCTCTTCCATCTCTCTTTCGCTTCGGGTGATTTATGATTCCGTCTGTTGCTTTGGCAATAGAGTTGACCCATTTTTTTGGCAACGTCATCCCTTCTAACCTTTTTGGCACTCCAATAATTAGTTCTCTCTCTCTCTTTTCCACGTGAATTCTCATACCACGATTATACCTCGCCAACAGCAACATGGTTGACACGAATTGATTGGCTGCAAAATAACGTGAAGAATCTTTTAATACTCGGTGCTACAAAAAGTAGCATCTTTTAGTCAAATCACGTTATGGATATTTTGTAATACACGTACGGGTGTTTCATGGACGCAGTTGCATCACACCGGATCTGTGCGGGGATTTCACTAAAAAAGGCTTTCGTCTCGCCTCTTTTTTTTGCGTGAAAGAATTTTCGTTTTGGGCTGCGTTGACTTTTCAAGTCGGTCAAGAGAAGATTCTTTAAAGTAAAAGCGAAAACTTGTCGGTAAAACAACAGGCTTCTTCTTCTTCTTACCAGAGGGTCAGTTGTACAACGTTTGTGTGTTCAGCCAAGACCCTGGAATATATAAATAAAACCGAAGCTTCAAACAAATCATTTTTTTCTTTTCTTTTTCCAAAAAAACATCGCAGGTTTTAAATGCAAAGCGATGGTGTCTCAGTTGATATAAGGTACAAGGTCACGGGTTCTTTTGGACGATGTCCTGGCGACGACACGAAGCACACGGACACACACACACACACACAAAAAGAAGAAATACCTGATATTTTTCTTTTGCTATCTTGTGCTCCTCATCATTGGGATGACCCTGAAGACGTTATTGGGATGGATGTCTTTCTTCTATCCAAACTCGCCTATAGGTAATAAACAATAAGACGTTTTGTTACCAACTAAAACAGGTGAATGTCTACGTTCTCCAATAGATAGCCAAACAGTTTACTATTGATACTAATTGTTTTTATCCTACAGAGACAGCCATAAATATTTAAAAAAAAAGAAGCCCATTTTACACCTGGAAATGTACGATTCCTAAGGAAGAGAATATTTGTGTTATTGTTCCTAAATTTCTTTTTCTTGGTCCCCCCCTATCCATGGGTAACCCCCATACATGGAACAATCAGGGTTGTTGTCTCTGATGGAGGACTGGGTCACTGTGTTCCAGCTTAACCTTGTACCTAGCGTCCCATATAAAAAACGAGAGAGAAATTGCCTTCGTATGTGTCTCCAAAGATACATTGTCCAGGAGATCTAGTAAAAATTTTAGAGTGGAAAGTAAATAACGAATTCCAATCCCCCCCTACCCATACAGAAAGAGAAAAGGCAAAAGATTTTCTTTTTAACTACCTCAACAGTTGGCTTAACAGCAGGCACTGACCTTGCCAAGAGGCTGTAGAGTTGCCACGAAAGAAATGAATATTTAATTTTCAGAATCTTAAAAATCAAAATCACGCCGTATAATTCCTAGCTGGACAGCATTGTAATTTCTATGGACTTGCCTAAGCAAATATTTTAATGAGTAAAAACACCAGCTAAAGCAAAAGAAGCATGAGCTTAACAGTTTGATTTTTTTTTTTTCTGTTTCGATTGTTTGTTACGTGTGCACTGATGAACGCACAGGGAAACCCAGGCGGCCCAAATAAAGAAGGGTGAGAATAACTTGCTTGGACTGGTCCAGCTAGGCAAAAAGAATTCCACGCTAACCGATTATGGCATAATTGGATAGGGAAAAAGGAGTCGAGGCAGAAATACGTATACTTAAAAAGAAAAGGCTAGGGTTGTTGAATACGTTCGAAAGTATAAAGTGGAAATAGATTTTATTGTTGGAGCCTCTCGCGGCCATTTTGTTTCCAGTTCTTTTTTTTACGTAGGTCGCGTCCTCGAGGGGGATTTTCGAGTTGAAAGACATTTACCATTGTAAGCTATAAAATGTTAAGATGAAAAAATCAAGAAAGAAAGAAGAAAAAGGATGGACCCCACATCTAAAAGCAAACTTGTTGGAAAAATCCATTTGGAAGGGCATTTGAACTCCATCAACATTTCAAGGGCATTGTTGTTTCGAGTTTCATTATTCACGACACATTGTAACCGATACGACATGGTTTCTCTTCGAAAACGATGTGAACATGTTTATGAGAAACGCAACCTTACCACACACGTGGTACATTTGTATATCGAATAGATTTTGGATAAATCTGTTTTGTTTTTCGTCACAGCTAATTAGTTCTTACAGTGGGACATTTAGAAATTCATCACTCAAAACAATCTGGTTTTATTGCCAATTAATGCCAAACCAGTTACCACTTACTTTATCTAGAAGTATGTAATGTGCTTCGTGCCATGCGTTTTGGGTGGTGGACTCGTGGTGGTGAGAGGACGATGACGTTTTTGATGTTTCATGGCTCGTTGCAATAGCTCAACTTTCGATTTTATTCCACTCCGTTTCACTTCATCCAAGGGCTTCATCATCCGTGTAAATAGCACTTTCGAACATTGTTATTTAAAAAAGAGTTTCACATTCCATCGACATTTTCAGAGCAGGCAAAACTTCATCGTCTTCTTCTAGAACACCCGCCAAATGGCCATTCGCGAAAACAGAGGTGAAAGCATTGCCAAATTAAAGAAACACGTTCCCTTTTCATCTAGTTCGCCCAAAAGTCATAAAATAAATATAGGTTATATCGAAATTGCTTCCTTGTCTCGACCTACTAATCCGTGCCAGAATAAAAACTAGTGGTTAGACTTCCGGCGAAAAGAAACATGCAATTGGTGATTTATTGTCTGCGGTTAATTTTTCTTCTTCCCACCATCCACCTATTCGATTCCATAACTTGGGCATGAGCTTGGAGTTTTGAGCAATAGATGGCGCAGATGCATTACATATTAGCAGAAAGAAATGAAAAATGAAATCGTCTGAAAGGAGACTTGATATGGCGTATAGATAACTTGTTCTTTCACAGGAAAGCCGTTGAGGTTAGGGCATCTCAACTGTTTTATCCAAATTTTTGAAAAAGTCTCTGCATTAAACTGTGTGGAATTATAAAGCCGCCAACATTTTGCCCAAGTCTAACTCACCGTCGGTGGCCATGAGTGCCCATGGCTGTCTCCACTTGAACAACTTCAAAGCGGCCAAGGGGACTCGGCCCTACCGGCTCATTCATTCCTTTTTCGTGGCCTGCACATCTTCGGAGGCCCGCAAACGCAAGGCATAATTAAACTGATACAGTTTTACTTGTTCCAAGACTCATCATTCCTGTTGCCAGGCGAAATCATGTTTGTGTCACGTCTGTCAGCGAAGAGGACCCAGGCTTCATGCCTGTCTTCACTGCATTTTCTTTGGCTGCTACGGTGCTGGTCACATTCAGGCGCACTCTCAACAACGGAAACATTTCTTAGGTAACCTGAAACCTGTTGGTTGTTTGATTCAGAATCCTAGGGATGCAAACTGTTGTTTTGTCTTACAGCTGTAGATCTGACATATGGAGTTGTGTGTTGCTTCCAGTGTGGTGATTACGTCTATGACCGAGAATTGGAAATTATTGCTCAAAAGCATCAAACCAAAGCCTCACTCTCTTTGGGTCTAGGTCAAGTTTACCACTCGTGGGAACCATCTGAAGAAGAAGTTGAACTTCTTAAAAAGCATACGCGCCGCAAGAAGATTACAGATTCTTCTATTATCGGTAATTTTATTCCCATCTCTTACTATATCAGTTTTGCAATAACTTACTCGTAACAGGGCTTAGAGGACTCGTGAATCTGGGCAACACCTGTTTTATGAACTGCATAGTACAGGCTCTTTTAAAAGTACCCCTTTTAAGAGATTTCTTCCTGTCAGATCGTCACATTTGTCAGTTTCAAGACGAGCCAGGGCGTTGTCTCGTCTGTGAAATTTCTCGCCTATTCCAAGAGGTACGTCATCTAAACACAATCCTATTTGGTTTGGAAAAAGATCTATTTTCGGAATCACACGCACAACATTTCGGCTTTTTCAGTTCTATTCGGGGAACAAGGCTCCCCTGACATTGCACCGGCTACTTCACTTGATCTGGACCCATGCTCGTCATTTAGCCGGATATGAACAACAAGACGCCCATGAATTTTTTATTGCCACTTTGGATGTACTACATCGACACTGCAGGTATAAATATCGCGTCGGGATTGCAGGCCAACGCGTTTACCGTTCTCGACTACGTCGTTATTTTTCTTTCACAGAGGACCAAATGAGCAACAGTCGACTCAGCCTCAAGAGAACTCTGTTAATCGTTGCACGTGCATCATAGATAAAATTTTCACCGGTGGTTTGCAGTCGGACGTCGTCTGTCAAGCTTGCCAGTATGTTCTTTCTTAATTTTTTTTTTTTAAATTTCAACAGCTCTATCAGATTTGTTGTCTCCCAACTATTACAGCGGTGTGTCAACCACAGTAGATCCCTTTTGGGATATATCCCTAGACCTTGGGCCGTCACCCAGCACGAAAGTTGTAACTACTGGCTCTGGTCCAGGATCGATTCCAACTTCGCTGCAAGACTGTCTGGAGCGATTTACCCGTGCCGAACATTTGGGTTCTTCAGCCAAGATCAAGTGTTCGCGATGTCTTAGCTACCAAGAGTCCACGAAACAATTGACGATGAAAAAGCTGCCCGTCGTGGCCAGTTTTCACCTGAAGGTGAGTTTAAATTATTTCCTACATAAATCGCACGTCAATCTCAATCAATTTAATTTGTTTGGTTTTTTTATTCTGCAGCGCTTTGAACATTCCAATCGATTCCATAAGAAGATCTCGTCATTCATCGCCTTTCCAGAATACCTGGACATGAGTCCATTCATGTCTCACCGCAGAAACATCAACAACAACGTCAATTCAAACTCGTCGGATCGAGCTGATAGGCCCGTCCATAAGCCCCTCATTTCCACCGAAAACATGTAAACTTGCTGTTCCGTTTAAAGCAACGACCAGAATCTGTTTGTGACAGAAGTGATACGGAACACTTGTTTTGGGGTCCCTCCCCCTCATTCCTTCCATTCTCCCAACAGGTATTCTCTATTTGCTGTGATCAACCACGTCGGTACCATCGAAGCGGGTCACTACACGGCCTACATTCGCCAGCACCGCGACCATTGGTTCAAGTGCGATGACCACCTCATCACCAAGGCTGACATTCGCGACGTTCTCCAAAGTGAAGGGTATCACTTAACAATCTCATATATAAGATGCATTTTCTTTCTTTTTTCTTAAGTTCTACGTGTTAAGATATTATGATTATTTACTTAACTTTAAAGTTCCTTTTTTCTTTAAGGTACTTGCTCTTCTACCACAAAATGATCTTGGAATACGAGTGAATAGGGCAAGACTTATTCTCTGAGGGCAGCTCAACCGAGTCAATTTTTGTTTGCATGCAGCATCCATCCAGTTCTTCTCTCCCCCCTTCAAGACTTCCCTCTTTTTGTTTTGTTACCTTTTTCATTTTCACTTTCGCTACGTTTTTCTTTTCTTTCGAGACCATTTCAATTCATCAGCGGTTAATGACCGTTAGAAATCTTTTCTTTTGTAACATTCAACAAGTCTTAAAAAAAAAAAACAAAAGAAGAAAAGGATAATGAAGTAGAAAAAACGAAACAAAAGGAGTTAAAAGACGGGAAAACAATGAATATTTAAATAATTTCCAATTTTCCCTAACCAGTCCATCGATATACCCTCTGTGTCTGTACTGTTAGGTTCTTTGATTCTATTCCGCCGCTCTCTTTTCGATCAAAGGCAAAGCGAGTCCTTTCCGGCTATTCTATCTCTCCCCTCTTCATCGAATCCGAATCACGCAAGATCTACTTAACAAACAAAAAAAATAACAACTTTGAAGACAATACATCAACACTCCCTTTTTACATAAAACTTGTGGATCCTTTCTCCCTCTTGCGCACGTCAGTCGAAAATTGAATATACTCTCGCAACTTTATGTGTTCAATGTCACAATTCGTTCGCCTCTCCCCCTCGTGCTGAAAAGAATCCCCCTCCCTTTTTTTTTCTTTCTGTGTGTCTGCATGTGTGTGTCTGTCGTGAAATCAATACAAAAAAAAACAAACAAAAAAGAGCGGATGAAATCAATCCCGATTGAGGTCAGCCAAAAAGGGATGGATGAAGAGAGGAAAGAATCAAAAAATAGAAAGCGTGACACGTTGGTTAACCGATGTCTGCCTCCTGCAAGAAGAATACGGCGGTTGACAGCAGAGGCGACGGATATCCGAGAGAAAGTTAAAAAAAAAGCCCGTCCATTCGTTTTGTTTCACAAAATTCAAAACAGGTAGGTACTCGCTCTATGACGTGCGGTGAGAAACATTTCGCCATGGAAAAAAGAACGTGTTTTTCTCATTGTTCGTGTTACTCAGAGAAAGAGCTGACAGTTGAGTGACAGTTGAGTTTCCTCGCCTGTCAACCATCGCTGCCGTTAACAAACCAGCATCTCCATCTTTCTCTCATCTTTCTTTTTTTTTATATATATATCAATGTGTTATTCTTTTTTCTTTACACAATGCAACAACATATTCAACAATCTCTAAAGATTTCTTTTTCTTTCTGAGCGGACGGATATTTAAAAGAATTTCAAATCAACAAGTCAACAAATCGATTGAAAAGACGCGATGTTCATTGTACAAAAAAAAAAAAACGTAGGGAAGTTGGAGGATTTCAAAAAACCTCGCGTTGATTGGTGCTGAAACCACTTTTGACGCTGCTCGCCTGCGTCGCTGGCGTCGGTATGGTCATCGAATGTAGAATGAATTCTTCGGCAATGTCGCGGTCCATGCCCGTGTAAACGTAACCGCTGACCATGCTCTCCACGTCTGATTGCAGCGGCTGTTGTGTCAGCTGTTGCGGCTGTTTCGCCATCGTGCTGCTTGATGGAAGCATACCGAAGAAATGCTGCCGCTGCTGTGAACGATCGCGTTTGTTTTGCTCTTTCATTTCCGGCTGGTCATTGGCTTGCACCGTGCTGCGAGACCTACGGCATCGTTTCTCATCCGCCGCGCTCTTGTCCCTCTTCTTCTCCTTTTTGTGATTACGTTCACTCGGAGTCGCGCCGGCCGTGGCGACGGGCAAACTGACCATTTCTCGGTGTACATAATTAGCGGGGTGATGCATATGCTGCAATCAATCAAGAAACCCGTAACTCAGTCGTCAATAATCAGCATATCAATAATAATAGCAACTTCCTTTTTGCTTTGTTTTTAACGTGATACTTAACGATTTTTTAAAAATAGATACTGGACAGCTGGACAGGAAGGAATTGTTATGGCCCATTTGGCGTACTAGTGTGTGTACGTGTACTAACCGTTGGTGGTGGTGGCATGCCAGGGGCGTGGTGATGGTGATGAAGAGAAGAAAGACTGGTGAGAGAATAAAATGCCGGCCCGGAAATCATAGGCTGAAGTACAGGCATAGCTCCGGCTGGGATGACGTAAGCCGTCGGAGCTCCGGTAACGAACGACGGGAAACCGACAGGCGGATGGCCACTAGCCGCTGGCGTTGTTGAGATTGCAACTGGAATCGGATGTGCCACCATCGGAACCTTAGCAAAGAAACATTTAAAAAAATATTTAAATAGACTACATTTCTATGAAATTAAAGAAGAAAACGGCCGCGTAATGATAATTTCAAATGGAAATGATTTAAACTGTGTAAGCGGACGCGCGCGCGCGCGCAGGTGTGTAATCACAGTTGTTTGACCAGTATAGTAAAGTAACATTTACTATACAGCCGTGTAACGGTTCGTTATGATCCACTCTGATTGCAGGACGCCAATGTGGCAATTGTAACGGTAACGACTTGGTTGTTTTTGGATCGTTCATAACGCCCTACCTGTGGATTATAGAGGCGCCGAAGCAAAGGTGGCGGACGTCTCTGCTGCTGCTGTTGTTGCTGTTGCTGCTGTTGGTGTTGGTGCGACTGTCTCAACCAGCGCAACAGCCGGTAGGCTCGCGCCTGACCCTCCGGACTCTGATCGGCCGTCAGCAAATTCATATTGGGAACGGAACCGATGCGATTAGCGCCTATCTTGTGATGATGGCTACTGGTGCAGCTGCTGTTACTGTTGACCAGTCGACGGTGTTGGCCGGCTGTCGTCGCTTGGGCACCGTAACAGAGACACGCTTCGCGCAGGCAAATCACCACGGCGGCCAACGACAGGAAGGTGGACAGCGTGCCCAGCGCCACCAGGACGGCGTTGATGATGATGGCGCGCTGTTTTAACGGTACCGTGCCAAGGAATTCAACGCGGCTCCCTTCCTGCCAATCAATTGCATGCGTCGTTTGGATTATTTATCAACGTCATTCAATTGATTTTAAGCGCGTTTAAGACAAGACAATTAGGGAGATAAATAAAAATCTAGGTTTGTGGGCGAAATCACTCCATAATTAGGTGCAGCGTGTTCTTCTTCTTTTCTTTGAAAAAAAGATTTACATTGGACGTCTACATGGGCAGATGCTTGAATATGCGGTCGAGTGATCGAACAAAAAAAACACGATGTCTAATAGACGTCGCGCAGTGTTGCCTTTGTAGGCGACCAGAGATATAAGAAATGGAACAAGGGACGATGACTGACAGGAATGTCGGTCGTCATGGGCCCCAACTTAGACGCGCATCGTTTCACCCAGGGACCTTTAACTATCCATCACGACTTAACAAGCATCTCCGACGTGCTACACACTTGACTTGTTGATTTACCTCTTGGTCGACAAAGTATCCGTGAGGGGCGTCAGTGTCGCGGGCTAGTCCCGTCGCTGCGAAGATGAGCAACAGTCCGATGGCGGCAAGGGCCAGCACGCTCATCAACAGGTAAGCTACGATGTAGATTAAATTGGTACGTTTCTGGCCAGCCATTATGCCCATAAGACCGCTCAGTACCACCACAGCGCCCGTCCATAAACCTAAAGGGGAAAAAATTATAAAAAAAATGAATTTTTTTTTAAAGGGGATTCATCAAATTCACATGGATGTCACTGCCTTGTGGTTAAGTCCAATCTAAAAAAATAAAATATGTGCAACGAACTTAGCCTAAAAAAAAAGAAAAATCACATCACGTTATACTCTAGACAGGAAAACAAAAATTTCAACGTGAGAACAGGTGCGCATGTTCCATGGAAAATTAGCAACGGATAATTATCAAGTGTAAATTCTTCTACTGTCCGAGAGTAATGCCAAACTGCTTAAGGTGGAGCCATTTGTGACCTGAAATATTTTTAAATTTTCGTTTCTCCTAATCATTTCAGAATGTAATTGGTTTTTTTTTTTCGCTTAAAAAAAAAAGGTGTGAAATAGAAGTGGAGGAGAAGGGGGGAGTCCCAACTTTCTCCAAAATGTGCTTTCCCAGAAATAACATCGATTTTAAAAACTAACGCTCGGAGCAAGTTGTTTAGGACTGAACGTTTTTTATTTTTTCCTGTCCGCCCAATCCCCTGGCTGGTATCAAATTAATATAGTCCACTACTCCCTTAAGCGGCCGTTTAAAGTGTTTTACATTTTTATATGAGTTAAGAGCAAGGGGGATACACGATTCGAGAAATTGACTATGATGTTTATCTTTCTTACCCCCCCCCCTTTTTTTTTTATTTTATGTATCACACAATTGAAAGGCATTTGTTATTCATTTCATGGAAACGGAAATTGTTACGACAATTTTTCATCCAGTTTTCTCTGTGTCCATTTTTTTAAATGTGCGAATTGCGACGCGGGACAAATTTCACAGTTACCCCCGAAAAAAAAAAAAAAAAAATCTAACGTGGGATAATTAGAAATAGAAACGATCGTGTGAGAGGCACTAACACGAGCAATGACGGATTGAGGAAGTCCCCATTTCTTATTGCCCAGGAGCGCAACGGCTGTTATGAAATGGAGCCCGCCAAAAGGAAATTGTATAACTGCACATCGAAAATCGAAAATCAATAATTAAAATCTACGTATCCACGGCTATTTTCGTCCAGTTATTCCTTCGTCCCTTTAAAAAAAATAAGAAAAAGCTCACCCGAACCGAGATAGGACATGGACGCTTGTTCCCACAGCGCCAGGGCACCGAAAGCAACCAACAAGACGCCTAGGAGGGTTTTGGCCATGCCGAGTGCCAAGGCCAGCCGGGCGGGAAAGAGTTGACCCCGACCGACGCCAATGACGACGCCACCTGGACCGATAGAGCCGGCCATTTGTTGCTTCTGCTTTGACTGTTGTGCGCCGCCGGAATCGTTCTCCAAAACGCTATTGGCTTGCTGCTTCTTCATCAGCCATTTGGTGAACAATTGGCTCGAATCACTGCGCACGGCCGTGCCGGCTGATGGACGGCCCGCGCTGCTGCCACGATCCAGCCGCGGCGGAGTGGCTGAGCTCGACTCGCAAGATGATCGTCGACCGTCCACCCACTCGGCAGTTGTCAACGACGAGTTCAACTTGCCCGACATTCTCAATTCAATTTCTTTCGAGTATTTTCTTGCTTTCTTCAAGCCTTCCAAAAATCTTGTTGTTTTTGACTAGTTTTTTTTGTTTTATTTCTCCAGTCAAAATGATCCGGGGCTGACATGGATTTCCATCACGGCAATTCAAATGTGAATTTTAACTTTTTGTTTGTTTGTTTTTTTTCAAAGAAAAGAAAAGAGGCGATGAAGACACAACTGCAGGAGAGGTGCAAACGGTTCGAAAGCTTGACAACAACTGGCGGCTCATTCATTCCGGAACAGGAAAGTCATTTGAGCTTTCGCGGTGGGGGGAGAAGGTGGGCGGGCAAGACGGGCTATACAGAAGCGGGAAAAAGGAGAAACTACGCTCAAGCGCGCGAGCGCAAAAAGTATTTTTAAAAAATAAAAATAAATAAAAAATGTATTTATTTACACTTGTATAGAATCAAGAGACCGCAAAAAGCATCAAAGTTACGTGCGTTTCTTTTAGGTCACGTTGCCTTCAGGGCATTGTTTTATTTTCGTGTTACACATTTTCTTCTTCTTCTTTCGTTTTGGGTGTCATTTTTTTTTTCTTTCTTCTTCTTTCCCTTTTGAATACCTCGGATTTTTTTTGTGGAGTGAATTGTTCGCAATTTCGGTACAGGAAAGAGACCGGACATGTAATATCCCGCGCTTCCTACCGTCTTCCCTTCGTCTCATATCCCTCCTGGAAACGACCTCATTTTTTGTTCAAAGACAGGGCGTGGATGTGTTAGTGTTATTACCGTACTCTTACCCTTTTTTTTTTGTTGGTGGAGTAGTGTAGGCGGTGAATGATTTAATAACAACAATCGTTCATGTCACGTCCTCCTAATTTCTTTACTTCTAATGTGAGATGGCAGCCCGACCAATACCGGCATGATATCCTGGAGGGGAGAGAGAGAGAGAGAAAGAAATGGACGATTTATTGATAGACTCTAATCATTTCGCGATTGATCTACTTAAAGAGAAATAAAATGTGTTTATGGATCGTTTTTTTTGTTGAAAGATATTTCATTTTCGTGTGTGGTAATGTCCCCCCCTGGCTCGACTACGTGACGATCGTACAAATAATGACGCAGGACATTCAACGTGGGTTATTCGAAAATGATTGATGTTTGCTAGTCAAACTCCTTGAAATGTTTGCGATTAGAAAAACAAAAAAGAAAAGAAATTTCTTTCTATAGATCTCGTCCTTTTCACTTGTTCTCAATCAAAACGGTGAAAAGAACGTCTGCAACATCTCATTAGACACACACAAAAAGAAGAGTGAAAGGTTCTCCGACGACTCATCAGAATTTCCAAAGCGGTTCGTAAACGAGTTAAGCCACACAAAAAAAAAAGAATCGACATCAGATGGTGTTTTCACCGAGCAATTATGATCGTTTCATTTTGTTTTTCCTTCTCCTCTTTGCCATTAAGCAAATGAAACAGGAAAAAAAAATATGTTTGGACCAAATCTCAAGATAATCAACAAGAATTAACTAGTCGAGGGGCTTTCACACCGCCCTAAACGAGGCCCGAAGAGATTCTGCCGGAGAAAAAAAAAAAAAAGTGAAACAAAATCTTGTCGTAGATCAAGATAATTAAACTGGCTAATGGCTTCGGGAATCATCCGCAGAAGAGCGCCAAAAATATACGAGTTAGCAAAGAAGAATATATAAAAACAGGCCCAGGTGAAAGTACTATGCAAAATCAAATCAAATCGAAACAGGTGAAAGTTCTTTTTTGCTCATCATGGCCGGCTTGACTTCTTCCAACATCTTTTCTCTTTCTTCCTTATTCAAAGGATTTTGCATCAAGGCCCTTAAAGCTACGCTCAAACAAACCCGGTGGAATGCGTATTACATTTGCATTTTGAATAGACGCCAGGTAAGAGAGAGAGAGAACGGACAACGGTAAAGAACGACAAGACATTCATCTTTCTTACGCCACTTGCTGAACCCAACCTACACTTTTGAACAGGGCGGAGAGGTGAATAGATTAATAAAAATATTATTATAATTTTTTTTTACATCTCGGGTAGGAGAGAAAGTGAGAGCTGTGTCAAAGAGAAAAGAAATGCACACATCTTTTGAAATTTTTGGCGAATTGATGAATAATTAGCCCAAATAATGAGACGATATATGTGGGCGGTATTTGGCAGGTTCAGATTTGATTTTTCCTCTCCAGGAATGTCGTAAAAATTGCAGAAATAATTGCAACTTTGTGTTCCGAGTTTCTTCTTGGTACTGGGTCGCGTTCCAAAGTGTACCAAGGAAATATGAAAAGAATTCGGGCATCTTCCGTGGTCTGCCGAGATTTCTACTATGACAACCGGTTATTACTTCATTTTGACTAAATAGTTAACCACACACGGGCACACCCGCACGAAAAAAAAAAAAACAAAAAAAGTTGTCCAACTGTTCAACAATCAACTCTTCCTGACGGATGAATTAGAAAACATTTGCGAAAAGAAAAAGAAAAGAAAGGGACTGAAGATACGGATAGAAATGCTGTCGATCAACATGTCGAACATTCAAACAAACTCTTCCGGGCAACAACAACATTTTTGTTTTTCTTGAAAAGATTAAGAAGATGATGGCGTACGAGTTTTCAAAGTCCCACACGACCGCATTTCTTCCGACGATAAGAAAAGGCACGGATCATTTTTTGTTTTGTTTGTTACTTCCTTCAATGGAAGACAAGAAGAATCTCATCTTTTTTTTTTTTTCAAATACCCGACGAATGCAAGGAATCATCGTCTGTTCATCCGTAATTCACAAACAATGTACGCATTTTAAATAAAAAATAAAATAGGTCGACGCCAACGCAGCTCAACCGCACTGAAGTAATCAAATTATCTTTTCATCCGCCAACGAAACATGTCACACGGGGCGGCCCTTTTTATTTACGATCCCCTTCTCCAGTTTTTTTTTTTGCGAATCATATTTCACACATCTCATTTATTTCCCATTCTATTATCAAGACCTCATTAACCGTGTCGAGCTCGTCATTTTCGTCCTTGTTTCACTTCGCTTGGCGTCATAAATCAAGAGGAACAGATTCGACGTGCTTGGCCAACAGACCCGATCGAAACCTGTTAACGACCGTCGATTGATACCTGCATATGAGACGCGTTTTTTATTTTAAAAAAGAAAGAAAGAAAGAAAGAAAGAAAGAAAATGGACGCAGCAGAAAGAGAAAGGAATAAAGTTTGGAATATCGAGAGGAAACTTTCACATGTCAAATTGGAAGGGATGAGGGTTACGTCTTATCTTCCAAGTCGATATCTTTTGATTTTGCTTCCATTGTGTGAGTGACGGGCTGCGGGAATTTTCTCCCGTCAAAGAAAAAGACAAAACAATAAAAGCCAAGATTGAGTTCAAAACTCTTCCCGACATCCGCCAGCATCGTGCGTATTTACTCAGGCAAAATGCACATCAAAAGGGGTGGCCTACTAAATATGCACAATTTTTTTTGTTTTGTTCCAAACACTCGGGTCTCGTCTGTCTAGTACCAGGCGACCGACGTCTTATTGAAATAGAGCAGAGCCAATGGGTGAACGAGACGCCATGTGTGGCGTTTGCGCCCTAGCAAACATAGCCTCAGGGCCGTGAATTTTGTTTCTTAATTAATTCTCTCCATTACATTCGATACGTCCAAATATCAAGGTTTACCCATTTTTCTTTCTTCTTCTTCTTCTTCCAGGCTATAATATTATATATCTAAATGGGTGGGAAATTTGAAGAAAAACGGATCTTTCCGGTATAAAATACCGGGTATTACATACGGGGTTATATAAACTGTGTATCTATTTTTTTTTTTCGACTCTTTCCAAACAACAACAACAAAAGCCAACACACAAAATGTGTAGCGTACAATTCAACTAACCTAGTTTGTTTTGTTTTCTTTCTTTCATTTCCTCGTGATTTTTTTTTGTTCGATCTTTGCGGTTGTTTAAAGCCCCGTGGGAACTATTGGCGCGTGAAATATTCAATTAGAATTTGCGTTGCTGTTGCTGTTGGTCGACCTACACTTGAGGCGTTTGATATTATATATTAATAAGTTGTGCGAGCAAGTTTCTAATCCAACGGCACGGCACGAAAGTGACCGACCAGTTTGAAGGCAACTCGTCCGTTCGGCTAATCCCATCCCAACTCTCCCCGTCAAAACAAACAATGAAATGGCTTTTATTGAGATGAGACGTTTTCTCTTTTAATCGAATCCCTTTCAGCCATGGAAAATAATGTTTCAAAACTAAAAATAGTTACGACTTTGCATCAGCAGTTTATCGTAACAATCATATCAAAATCGTAACCGTTTGTTTTTCAGTTTTCGACTATTATCAATAAATAAAGACGCGAAAGAAAAAAAAAAACAATTATAATAACAATGGGGTTAACTGCCATGTGCAGAGTGACTTCTGCTCTAAACGGACATTGGAAAATGTTTCCCCTGCGGGCGGGAAAAGTTGCCACTTTGAATAGCCACAGACGAAAACATATGCAACACGGACGAGGGCCAATGATTTGACGCTCTTTGACATTCCACTTCAACATACACTTTCTCTCCGCTTCGACGCCCTACGTTTAATACACGGCGTAAAGAGAAAGGAAGATGCTAATGTCTTGCGTTATAGCTTTACACGAGTAAGACTGGAGGGCGATTGCTACTAAACATACAGCGGAGAAAGGAAGTGTTCCAGCGCTCGGTCAGCACATTGCACGCAATGATTGCGCACAATCGCCCCAGTGGCAAATTTCGTACCGCTCGTTACAAAAACAGCTGATTGTTATTTCAGAAAACATTTGCATTTTTTGTGTGTGTGTGTGAAGATGATCGTGGACTGTGATTGCTCCATCCGAAAAAGAGGCTCAATCCCGAGAGGCATTTGTTTTTTTAACAATTAGATTTTTTGCATTTTTCTTCTTCTTTCCCCACTTCATTTGTTTGTCTTGTTTGATTGCTTTGCGACTGGTGGGGGAGAAAGGGATCGACCTACATACCCCCTCCCCGCGTTACACGTTTTTTTAACGTTTGTGGTGAATAGGACCGCCAAATGGCGATTCTTTTTATTTTTCTTATCTCGCCCCATCCCGTACGCATGACCGAATTCTTGTGTTCTGGAGACGGAGTAACAATTTTGCAGAATAACGTAATAATCGCGGGAAAAGAAAAAAAAAAGAATTGGTGTTGAAAAAAAAAAACGATAATAGAAAACGAAAATTCAATTGAGAAAAATAGTCGGCCATAGAAAAGAAAAAAAAAAAAACATCTGTCGAAGTAAAAATTTGTTAACAGTGAAAAGAACGTTTTTATTCCTTTCCTTACCCTCAATTTTTGATTGTGCCAGACACTAGAGAAAAAAAAAGGCAAAGAGATTGCAACAGACTAGAATAATTGCAATTTTTGTAACGAAATGGCTTGCAATTTAGGCCTAATTATCATAAAACCATTTGAAAATTAAACTGCTCCTCCCCACTTTTTTTTTCATCCCGCGTGATACTCGAAATTGCTTACAGATGGCGACACGTGTTAGTTACTGAACTGTTACTCGCAGGAGCTATCAAGGTAGAACTGAGCTAGAAATGGTCTGATATCTATCAAAGATTGAGAAAGATAAATCTTTCAAAAAATCAAAAAAAAAATATCATAATAATCGCATACCAAAATTGAATTCAAATGGTCGAGTAAAATTATTTTTGCCTCCACATCAGACGAGAAACCCCAACAAGTTACAAGTCCAAGTTTTAACCGACGTCAACTCATTCGACAATGGCCTGCAAAATGATGAAAATAATTCCCATTTTCTTTATTTTGCTCGCGACGCTTTTGAGTTCCAGTTATGGAAATGCCGTCGTGTCTCCTCGTAAGCCTATCATTTACTTTCTATCGTAACGAGAGAAAAAAAAAAAAAACTTGTTGCGTCATTTCAAAACTTCGAAAGACACCATTTTCTAATCCTTAAAACTTCTTTTTCTTTTTTCAATGGAAAAGTTTGTGGAGGACGAGTTTTTGTCGAGAATACGATCGTGATTGAAGCTCCAGTTCACGAAAATTGTCACTGGGACATTCAAACGCAAGAAGATCGTATCCTCGTCATCACTGCGGTCAACGGAAACCTCAAAGAAGCTCAAGAGTTTCTAGCTGTATGCAAAATGAATTTGATTGCCAACCGACCCAATTTTTTACGATAATCTTTTCCTTCTTCTAAAGATTCACGACGGATCCGGCAAAGATTCGCCCATTCTGCTCGTGGAGAATCAAAAGACCCACGAGCGTTCGAGAAAAGATTTGCCACAGGCCGTGTACACGACACAGTCGACGGCGAGCATCCGATTCAAAAAGGCGCCAACTTCAAATTTACAGCTCAAAATTCAAAAGGTTAAACGAGTTGCACGCAACGACAAGCTCATTCCGCCCTAGTAGGCCATCCATTCTTTTCAAACAGGCAGTCATTTGTCCCTTTAATCTGGGAACGGAGAGCCAATGCGGACGAGTCATCGACGACGTTTCGTGCTACTGCGCTACTTTCACCAAAGTATAAGTCGTTAACGACACCGATACATACATACATTTTTCTTTTCGATTAATTCGATAAGTTAGGACGTTTGTTAAATCCCAAAAAAAATTGTGGACATTTTTCGCAAAAATTAGAGAAGTCAAGTGAGCCAGCGGACGTATTGTTACAATCACAATATGAAGTTGCTGTCGCTGGAAACGTACGAGAAGGAGCAAGCCATTCACGTTGCCTGGGGCTATGGTAATCAAAACTTCCCTTATGCAAAATGCCATGCAATTACGTCCCTTCTCAAAGAAACTTCTCGAAAAGGACACAGAGACCCATTGCACGGCATTATTGCAAATAAAAACGCGATTTAAATCCTAAACTGCGTTTATATAGAGGCCCGCTTTTGGACTTCTCTGACCGATGCGATAGACGAGGGAACTTGGTATTGGGAAAGTACAGACACGGCCTTGTTTCCTGGCTACTCGAATTGGTGCAACAGGCAGCCCGACGACGCTGGAGCCTTTGGTGGCGAAGACTGCATGCTCACCAATTACGAAACGAACGGATGCTGGAACGACGGCGATTGCGAGAAAGACGAGTTCGACGCTATCTGTCAAGCCATTCCTTAGTTCTATGGATATTTCCTTTTCCCCTGTTCTGTTACGATATCATCGCCTAGCGAACGAGTAACTGAAATATAAAGATTGTGCAATGCAGACAGAAACAAAATAAAACGATCAATTAGGGCTTGTTTATATCTTACTTTTTAACCGAAAGCAAATATTAGAAATTTATTTACTCAAGTTCAAATCTCGTCCTTTGATTTCACCAGTCATCGCGTCTTATCGACTTAAAGGGCATGACACCTTGTCTCGGTGATATTTCAAGTCTAAAAATGTCGATAGAAAAAATCAGAAAAATACTAGTAAATACGTGAGAACACGTAAAAACAGAATTCAACTCAATTCTGACTTTGTTGCAGCTTGACACCGAAGAATTAACTCGTCAAAGTTTATCATGAATTTCTAAATTCGCTCTGACAAACCAAAGCCAAGTTGTTAAGCTCTACAGGTGAGTGGTACAGAAACACGAAAGCAGAAGAAAAGCAAACAATAAATTGCCCAACTTTCAAATTTGTTTGTCGATAGACATAAGATAACCAACCTCCTGATACGGGGGGTCAAACCCATCACGTAGCGCATTGCAATTCAGCCTCGAATTATTCTTAAACCGGATACTTTGTCATACTATTCGTCTGCAAACGCCTTGTGCGATTGTAAATACTCCAATGGGATGTGCAAACATGCGCAACAAGTTTCCTTTCGCACGACATAAGACAATGAAAAATTGATGACTTACCATTTGAAAGCTTCGTTTACCACACTACTGGGTTAAGGGTTGTTTTTGTTTTTTTGCTTGCAACATCTGAAACAAATGACAAAAGAAGGGCTCATTAATAAAGGGATAAAACACATCAATCAACTGAAGATAATCTGCATGAAATGAAGATTGCGATTTTACATTCTAATTAAGCAAAGACTTTGTCACGCATTTAAAAACCATTCAATCAAATTTTGTCGCGCTTAATTGCTTTGAACAAGATAGAAAGGCGTGAAAGGACTCGCGTGTCTTTTCTTCATTAACTCATTGTCGCATTGCAAACGAAATGGGGAAGCGAAAAGGATTCGTTAAATATGCATAAATAAGAGCCATCGCATTCATTCGCGTTTCAAAACATTGGCATAAATACAAAGCAAGATTATCAATACAAAGATTAGAAATGAAGCTACTGGCTGAGCATATCAAGTTCAAAAGTCGACCCCTTGTCTGTAATTTCTTAGCGTAGGTGGTTTCAAACCAAGGCTTTTATTATTAGTTCAAGATAACCTACAAAATGATTCCTTGGGCATATTAAACGTTAGAAATGCAGCAACAACACAATTTTTAAAATCCTGGAACTCAATTTTTATGAAAATTATTGAGTTGAATCGAAAATGCGATTGAGACATAACGAGACTTTGCTGTGCGTTACGTTGTGAGCAGTCATACCACCCCAGGGCTATAGGTTAGGCCAAGTTGACGAGGGCACAAATAACGCTCATTCTGGAGTGGTTATCAGATTATTTCTTTAAATAATTCATTTTATGTTTTTTTATATCTTTACAAATTCTTTCAATCACTTTGTTTCCCTTTGATTTATTTTGATTCAATCGTCTTTTGAATCACGTAACTTCCAAATTCAAAAGGTGCTATCAATCATCCCACGCTTTTTCGTCAAATATGCCCCAATCATTGTTTGACATCATTGATAACCAACCTCGTCACATCACAACGAGAATAAGAAAAAATAACAGAGCATTTAGATATTAGAGCATACGGGGAAAAAACGAAAACAAAATCACTTGACTTTAAGATGTATTTTTTTGAAATACTAGTTCATTACTACCGGCTACTACCAACCAATGAAGAAAATGAAGAAAAAAAAAAAACGCAACATCCATATGCATTGCTTAACATTGATTCCTGCTATTCGGTGGCTAATAAGTGTTTTCGCCTTCAGGTGAACAAACTCAATTTCGTCTCTGCTTTTCAGCATTTTGCTTTATAGAACTTGTGGTTTCCAATTTCCCCTTTAAATTCGCAGTTTTTGACCCATTCCGGTGTCGGTATCTTGGAGGGGCAGAAGTAATGATCAGCTCCGCCGGTCGGATCTGAGCTCTCGTAAACTTTCGGCAACCATTCGTCCATTGCATCATAGACGTTACGCTCTTTCTTTATGCCCTGTTCAATTAAATGTTTCTCGTCTTCATTCCAGCACGAAAATTGGTATGGCTTAAGGCAAACGCCGGCAATTGTGCCATCTTTGGAGTACTTGGTCCCTTGATTGGCTCGGTTTTTATGACCCAGGCTACTGCCCGTTGTCCACGTCTGTCCTCACCTCTAGCCTCAGCAAAGACAGTCTTTTTCAATATCTCGTAGTCTTTGGATTTTTTGTCAAGTTCCATTTTATCCTAACTAAAATAAACACTTAAAATTTAAGACAAACCAAAACGAATTGACAGAAACATTTCGAGGCAATCTATCAATCTCATCGATAAATACAATATTCAAAAACCGACCTCAACGATGTGCTGCGGTTAGATGCGAAATCAAGGCGTGCTGCTATAAGACAAAACTGCAAGTAACGCGCTGTTGCAGTTTTTCTCGCTTTTAAGCCCATGTGCAATGTACCATGCGCACCTTTATCTATTCTCGTGCAGCCACGTAGTTGTGCCATTAATCTTTTAGTTGGCCCATTTATCTCAACCAAGAATCATAATCTATGAAGCAAGCGACAGAAGCAATTCCGACGTCATATTTCCCTTGTTTCTCGAACCGCATAAAATTCCCTGATTCAAATATCTCGATATAACATCGAGATCATTTTCAAGCTCGGGATGAACGATCAGAAATAAATGGCTGCCACCCACGTCCCCAAATTTCTACTTCAAACATCAGCCACAGTAAAGTTTAAGAAAACTTCCTTTATTTATAAGACATTTTCTGTCAATCATCCCACGCTTGTTTCCTTAAAAAGGGCTACATTTACTTTCTAAATGTCATGAATGAGATAACGTACAGAACTCGGTTGGGTTAAGTGTAACCATATCACGACGAGAATATTCAAACAGAGCAGTTAGACGTTAGAGCACAAGTGCTGCCAACATTTATCGAATCAGTTGACTTTATTCAAAAAATGTGTTAATACTAGTGAATTGCTACAGGAAAATGGATATCGCGTAATATTAACAGGAGTTTGTATGCCAAGTTAACAGGAAACGAAACGCATATAGAAAAGCTCCAAATTTGATATACTGCTGTACTTTAGTCTTTCATTTAAAAAAATTCTAAGACCATCACACGGGGAGATTATAATTTAAGCTGCCGCGCCCACGTGATAAAGCACACGTAGGCGTCATGATCCACTAAATTGTTTATGCCTACTAGTTGCGAAACTATTACGAGCAGGGGCTATCAAGGTTGAAATGAGGTACAAAAAAGATCTTGATATCAATCAAATCAACTGTCTTACTGTACACAAGATATTGGCTTACTTTATCGCACGAAATGGAAAATAAGGGCAGAAAAATAAAAAAAAATTTAAATAAAAATTATATGCACATCGAAAACGAAATCAAAGGGTCAAGCAAAGATATTTTCATGTTCATTTCACTATTACAATGGCCTGCAAAATGGTGAACTTCAATCCCATTTTTCTTATTTTGGTTTCGACACTTTTGTGTTCGAGTCATGGAAATGCCATCGAGTCTCATCGTAAGACTTTCATTTACTTTCTTTCGTAACGAGAAAAAAAAAAAAACTTGTTGCGTCATTTCAGAATTTCGAGAGACACCAAGTTCTAGTCCTTAAAACTTCTTTTTCTTTCAATGGAAAAAGTTTGTGGAGAGTTTTGGTGGAGTATGTGATCGTGATTGAAGCTCCAGTTCACGAAAATTGTCACTGGAATATTCATACGCAAGAAGATCGTATCCTCATCATCACCGCGCTCAACGGAAACCTCAAAGATGCTCAAGAGTTTTTAGCTGAATGCAAAATGAATTTGATTGCCAACCGACCCAATTTTTTACGATCATTTTTCTTCTTCTAAAGATTCACGACGGATCATGCAAAGATTCGCCCATTCTGCTCGTGGAGAATCAAAAGAACCCACGAGCATCCGATTTAAAAAGACATCAACTTCAAATTTATAGCTCAAAATTCAAAAGGTTAAACGAGTCACACTTAACGACAAGCCCATTCCGCCCTAGAACCTTATTAATCCTTTAAAATAGGCAGTCGATTGTCAATTTAATCTGGGAACGGAAAGCCAATGCGGACGAGTAGTCGACGATGTTTCGTGCTACTGTGCTACTTTCATCAAAGTAACAACACTGAAAAAATAAAAATAAATAAATAAAACTTTGGAAATTTTTCGCGAAAATTAGAGAAATCATGCGAGCCAAACGACTTATTGTACTGATAACAATATGAAATGGCTAACGCTGGAAAGTTACGATAAGGAGCAAGCCATTTACGCCGCCTGGGGCACTCGTAATCAAAACACCGTAAATTAAAGTGTTATTAAACTACAATTTTTTTTTTTTTTTACGTTGCAGAGGATTGGTTTTGGACTTCTCTGACCGATTCGCTACAAGAAGGACATTGGTTTTGGCAAAGTACAGGCACAGATTTGTATCCTGGGTATGCGAATTGGTGTGATTCGGAGCCCAGAAATGGTGACAGCGAAAATTTCATGATGCTGCAGGGATGCTGGAATGTCATCGCAGGCAGCACCGTACTCGATGCTATCTGTCAATCCATTCCTTAGTTCTACAATGATAATATGCTTTTCCTCCTGTTCTGTTACGGTATTATCGTCTAGCGAATGAGTAAAATGAATATAATTAGTGCAAGGCAAAAAGGATCCAATCCGTGTGTGTCTATCTTACTACAAGCCCAAGATTAGAACTTTTATTTGCAGTTAAAATCTTGTCTCATCTTATTGCACCTCCACCTCATCTACTTGAAAAGTATAACGCATTGTTTTAATGATTTTTGAAGTCCAAAAATGACCATTAAAAACGCCGGAAAAACCTTTAAAACGCCCAAGAACACGGACAACATAATTGCGGTTTCGTTGTAACTCAAGCAACAGGTTAAGTCGAAAAATGAGCTCATCAATGTTAATCGTGAATATCTAAACTCGAACTGACAATCCAAAGCCAAGTTGTTAAGCTCTGTAGTTTTACAATAACTTGTAGGTGATTGGTGTAAAAATGTTAAATCAGAAACGTCGACGATTAATTGCCTAACTTTTCAAACTTATTTTTTGCGTTAAGCAGAAGATAACTAAAAATCCATTGGCCCTGCCTCCTCCAAAAGAAATTGTTCAAATGTAATGAAACGTACCACCGAAACGGCGGTACGTAAACCAATGCTTTATTAGCTAAAGGTAACATACAATGCTATTTTCTTTGGGTATCCCACTTAAAGGTTAGCCAAAATAATCATATAACAATTTGAAAATGGAATTTTTTTTCCCGGTTTTCACTGCATTGTTTTCTTGCACATCATACGTGAACTGAAAACTGTGTATTGATAGCGACACCTTCTTGTTGTGAAACTGACCCGCGAAGGAGCTATCAATGTTTGCAATGAGCTGAAATAAAGGTCTTGATGTCAATCAATCACTGTCAAACAGTTCAGCAAATATTGGCTTATACTTTATTACACGAAATGTAAAATATGGACAGATAAATCTTCAAACCACTGCACATAAAAAGTGCAATAAAAGGGCACAGCAAAGACAATTTTTCCCACATTAGATGAAAAAAACTGAACAAAAGAGCTTTGTCCAAGTTGTAACCGATTCCAAATCATTCTGCAACGGTCTGTAAAATGGTGAACATAATTCACATTTTTGTCATTTTGCTTTCGACGCTTTTGATTTCCAGTCATGGAAATGCCGTCGAGTCTCCTCGTAAGTAAAAAAAAAAAAACAAAAAAAAAAAAAAAAAACAAACTTGTCAAGTCATTTCGTAACCATTTTTTAATGCTTAAAACTCACTTTTTTTGTTTTAATCGAAAAGTTTGTGGAGGACGAGTTTTTGTGGAGAATGCGATCGTGATTGAAGCTCCAGTTCACGAAGATTGTCACTGGGATATTCATACGCAAGAAGATCGTATCCTCGTCATCACAGCGCTCAGCGGAAACCTCAAAGAAGCTCAAGAGTTTCTAACGGTATGCAAAATGAATTTGATTGCCAACCGACCCAATTTTTTACGATAATCTTTTTCTTCTGAAGATTCACGATGGATCCGGCAAAGATTCGCCCATTCTGATAGTGGAGAATCAAAAGACCCACGAGCGTTCAAGAAAAGATTTGCCAAAGGCCGTGTACACGACACAGTCGACGGCGAGCATCCGATTTAAAAAGGCACCAACTTCAAATTTACAGCTCAAAATTCAAAAGGTTAAACGAGTTGAACGCAACGACAAGCCCATTCCGCCCTAGAACCCTATTAATCCTTTAAAATAGGCAGTCGATTGTCCATTTAATCTGGGAGGGGAAAGCCAATGCGGACGAGTAGTCGACGAAGTTTCGTGCTACTGCGCTACTTTCACCAAGGTATAAGTCGTTAAAAGCATCGATGTATTTTTTTAACTTCTGGATTAAATTCGAGAAGTTAGGTCGTTTGTAAAAAAAATTTAAAATTCTGTGGTAATTTTATCGCGAAATTTAGAGAGATCACTCGAACCAAACGACTTATTGTACTGATCACAATATGAAATTGGTAACGCTGGAAAGTTACGAGAAGGAGCAAGCCATTTACGCCGCCTGGAGCACTGGTAATCAAAACACCGTAAATTAAAGTGTTATTAAACTATATATATATATTTTTTTTTACGTTGCAGAGTATTGGTTTTGGACTTCTCTGACCGACACACAAGAAGAAGGAAGGTGGCTTTGGGAAAGTACAAACACAAATTTGTATCCTGGGTATGCGAATTGGTGTCCAAAAAACCCCAGTGATTCAGGTGGAAATGAAGACTGCATGGATATGGAGTGGGGTTGCTGGAACGACTTACCTTGCAGCAATACACAAGATGCTATTTGTCAAGCCATTCCTTAATTCTGCTATGATAAAAATTCTTTTCCACCGTTCTGTTACCGAACTTTATATCCCAACGAATGAGTAACATGAATATAATTTGTGCAAGGCAGAAAGAGCCCAATTAAGTGTGTCTCTATTCTTACTCTTCAACCGAAGGCGAACATTAGAGCTTTTATTTGCAAAAGTTTAAAACTTGTCCTTGGGTTTCACCTTATCGATTTGAAGAACATAACGCATTGTTTTGATGATTCCTTCAAGTCCGAGAATGATGACAGAAAACATCATAATATTTAAAAAAAAAAGCGACACGAAAAACAGAATTGCGAATTTGTTGTAGCTCAAGCAACAGGTTAAATTGAAGAATTAACTCGACAGTTGTGTCAATCATGTACGTATGTCTAAGCTCGAATTGACAAACCAAAGCCAAATTGTCAAGCTCTACAGGAGATTGGTGCAACAACATGAAATCAGAAAGGTCAACGCAAAAAGACAAAAAAGACAAAAAAAATGCGTTTGGTAATGTGAGATATCATCAATACCGTGAGAAAACCCAACGCAAAGCGCTTTACAATTAACACCTCGAATTATTCTGAAATCGGATACTTCGTCAAAGCAAAAGTTTGTCCGATTGGAAATGTTCCAATGGGTTGGCAAACAAACATCAAGTTCACTTCCACGGGGAATAAAATAATAAAATTAAAGTTGATGACTTACCATTCGTGGCTTTGTTTACCGCACTGCTGCGATCAGGGTTCTTTAACAGGCGCGTCGACAATATCTGAAACAAATGACAACGAATGGCTCATGAATAAGTTCAAACGACGATCGCTCGTCTGTGTAATTTCAAGCGAAGATGAATTCAAATCAAGACATATACTAGTTAAAAACAACCTACAAAACTATTTCTTCTGACCATTAAACGTTTGAGGCAATAAAATAAAAATTCTAAAATTCTTGGAACAAACCGACAGTCTTGTGCAAAATCTCGCAGTAACAGGAATTTCTATAAAGTTTCATCTTTCCTAAGTCAAATCAAAATTTTTAATTAAAAAAAAATTGAATCAATCAGGAAATATGGAGTAGAAAAACGATTTGAATCTTAATTTGGCAACATCCTGTCATCCATTAAACAATTCAATCCATTGCTTCACTTTGAAGCGCAAACAGGCTAGGAAACGTGAGGCAAATCCATAACATCATCTTAACAGCTGTTTGAATGCCAATAAGTAACGGAAAACGAAACGGTACGGAAGAGCTTCAAATTTGAAATAAGAAGTATACCGTATTCTTTCGTCTAAACAATAAAAAAATAACAAGAACATTAAAAAACGGGAGATTACAATTTTTTTAAGGGTCAGATTAGGTTCAGATGTCGAACGTCCACCTTAATTTTCTTTCTCAACCGGTTTCATACCAATGCTTTATTAGCTAAAGGTAACATACAGTGCTATTTTCTTTGAGTGTCCCACTTAAAGGTTAGCCAAAATAATTATATAACAATTTGAAAAGGAAATTTTTTTTTCCCGGTTTTTCCCGCGTTGTTTTCTTGCACTTCATACGTGAACTGAAAACTGTGTAGTGATGGCGACATCACCTTCTTGTTGTGGAACTGACCCGCGAAGGAGCTATCAATGTTTGCAATGAGCTAAAATAAAGGTCTTGATGTCAATCAATCACTGTCTAACAGTTCAGCAAATATTGGCTTATACTTTATTAAACGAAATGTAAAAAATGGGCAGATTAATCTTCAAACCACTGCACATAAAAAGTGCAATAAAAGGGCACAGCAAAGACAATTTTTCCAACATCAGATGAAAAAAACTGAACAAGAGCTTTGTCCAAATTTTAACCGATTCCAAATCATTCTGCAACGGTCTGTAAAATGGTGAACATAATTCCCATTTTTGTCATTTTGCTTTCGACGCTTTTGATTTCCAGTCATGGAAATGCCGTCGAGTCTCCTCGTAAGTAAAAAAAACAACAAAAACAAACTTTTCAAGTCATTTCAAAACCATTTTTTGATGCTTAAAACTCTTTCTTTCTTTTTTTTTCTTTTTTTTCTTTTTTAATCGGAAAGGTTGTGGAGGACGAGTTTTTGTGGAGAATACGATCGTGATTGAAGCTCCAGTTCACGAAGATTGTCACTGGGATATTCAAACGCAAGAAGATCGTATCCTCGTCATCACTGCGCTCAGCGGAAACCTCAAAGAAGCTCTAAAATTTCTAACGGTATGCATAATGAATTTGATTGCCAACCGACCCAATTTTTTACGAGTATCTTTTTCTTCTAAGGATTCACGATGGATCCGGCAAAGATTCGCCCAGTCTGATCGTAGAGAATCAAAAGATCCACGAGCGTTAAAGAAAAGATTTGCCAGAGGCCGTGTACACAACACAGTCGACGGCAAGCATCCGATTCAATAAGGCGCCAACTTCAATTTACAGCTCAAACTTCAAAAGGTTAAACGAGTCACACTTAACGACAAGTCTATTCCCCCCTAGTACCCTTTTAATCCTTTAAAATAGGCAGTCGATTGTCCATTTAATCTGGGAACGGACAGCCAATGCGGACGAGTAGTCGACGAGGTTTCGTGCTACTGCGCTACTTTCACACAAGTATAAGTCGTTAAAAGCATCGATGTTTTTTTTAACTTCTGGATTAAATTCGAGAAGTTAGGTCGTTTGTAAAAAAAAATTAAAAATTCTGTGGTAATTTTTTTGCAAAATTTAGTCAGGTAAGTCGAACCAAACGAAGTATTGTGACAATAACAACATGAAATTGCTGACGCTCGAAACTTACGAGAAGGAGCAAGCCATTAAAGCTGCCTGGGCTGCTAATAAAAAAATTGGTATTTGAAAGATGCGATTAATAAATTTATAACTTCCGTTATAGATCAAATCTTTTGGACTTCTCTGACCGACGCACAACTACAAGGAATGTGGTATTGGCAAAGTACAGACACAAATTTGTATCCTGGTTATGCGAATTGGTGTTCATATGAACCCACAAACTCGGATAATGAAGACTGCATATATTTCTCTACTTCATTGTATGGATGCTGGTACGACAGATATTGCAGCAATCAATATGACGCTATCTGTCCAGCCATTCCCCAATTCTTCTATGATAATATACTCCCCCTCCCCCTTGTTCTGTTACGGTTCTATCGTCTAGCGTACGAGTAACATGAATATAATTAGTGCAAGGCAAAAATGGTCCAATTGTGTGTGTTTTCCTCTTACTTTCCAACCGCCATAAGCCAACATAAGGACTGTTATTTGAAAAATTTCAAATGTTGTTCTTGGGTCTCATCTTACTGTCACTCCATCTCACCAACTTGAAGAACAGAACGCATTGCTTTGGTGATGTCTTCCAATCCGAGAATGACGATTAAAAAAGTCAGGAAAATCTTTTAAACGCGCAAAAACACGAAAAACAGAATTGTGGCTTCGATTTTAGCTCAACAACAGGTTTAGTCGAAAATGAGCTCACCGATGTTAAAATCATCAATATCTAAAATCGAACTGAGATTCCTAAGCAAAGTTGATTAAGCTCTGTAGATTTCAATCTTAAAAAATCTTTTAAAGTAAAAAAGGAGAAAAACAGAAAAGTCAAAGATAAATTGCCTTACTTTACAAACTAGTTTGCCGCGATAGGCAGAAGATAACCAAAATTCCCCCCTCCGACCAACCCAAAAACATACGTATGTATAAAAATGCCACCGAAAGGAGGGAAAACCCGTCGCATAGCCCCTTGTAATTCAACTTGGAACTATTCTAAAAGCGAAAGCTTCTGATCACTGTTGGTCTTCAAATGCCTTACACGATTGTTGGTATACCGAATGTGTGGGAAACTTGAGCAACAATTTTGGTTTGACGTCAAACAAAACAATAGCAACTTTAAAGCTGATGACTTACCGGTTAGAGCTCGGTTTAGCGCACTGTCGCCTTCAGGTGTTTACCGCGACCCGACTACATGTTGACTATCTGAAACAAATGATAAACGAAGGCTCATTAATAAGGGAATAAAACACGTCAATCACTTGACTAAGTAACTAGGTATTGTGAATTTACATCCTAGTTAACCCAAGACCCGACACTCATTTAAACTAAACAATCAATCCAAATTCGTCCCACTGAAGCGCATTACGCAGGACAGAAAGAGTGAAACGACTCGCTGTCTTTTTCTTAATGAACCTATTTTTTAATGTATATTAATATTTTAAGGCTATCAATATGAAGATTATTAACAGAAGCTGCCATACATGAGCACAAGGTTCAAAAGTCCAACAGTTCGTCTGTAATTGTTTTTAGCGTAGGTGATTTCAAACCACGGATTTATGAGTTCAAGGGAACCAACAAAATGACTTCCGAGACATACTTAAAATTAGAAGCGTAATGACCAAAAGTCCACAATCTACGGAACTCAATTTCATAAAAGTGTTTGGTTCAAAGTTGAGTCGAAAGTGCGATTGAGAAATCACGACTCTTTTGCGCGTTACGTTCTGAGCAATCATATTTCCCGAGAGTAGTTCAAGCTGACTTTGACAAGTAACGCTCTTTCTTGATTGACTGCCAATCACTTGAGTTTCCTTCCTTTCAACTCTCTGATTCAATTATCTTTAAGACTATGTACCTTTCGAATTCAAATATGCTGTCAATCATCCCTCGCTTTTTCGTCAAAGAGGCTACAATTTCTATCTAAATTTGACGCCTGTCATAACCTAACCGTGTTATGTACGTTAATTCCAACGATATCATCACTAGGAGAATGTTCAAACAGAGCAGTTAAACATTGGAGCACAAGTGGCAACATTTCTCGAATAAGATAGCTTAAAAAATATGTATATGTATGTGTAAATACTAATGAATTACTATACCGGAAAATGAACAAACACGATATTTATATGAATCGATCAACATTGATCGCTGCCATTTCGGACGAAATTGACGATCACAATACACCAGAAATGTTTTTCCCGTCAGAAGAGCAACAGCGTTTAAAAACCGCTCATTTTTCTTTTCAAAAAAAGGTGGATATGAATGAAGCACTCGGAACTGCGCCCCAATAAACGGTCGGCAGCCACGCGTGAATGGTAGCATAGACGACCAGCTCTCTTTATACACCCTCTTCAATTAAATGACGCTATTAAGCATCGCAGCACTAGAACTGACGAACATAAAGGCAGACGCCAGCAGCTGATCCACCGGCTATAAGAACCAACGCATTTAATTTGCACGGTATTTGTTTTTCTTTTACCTGACCCAAGCCACTGTCTCTTGTCCCAGTGCCGGTTCACCTCTACCCTTTAGCAAAGACAGTCCTGAGCAAAATCTAGCAGTCATACGAATTTTTGGCAAATGTCCTTTTTCCAATGTGAAGCAGCAGACGTTTCAAAATGAGCAACAAATCAACGAAACCTTCCGGGGCAATTACAATCTGATCGCATCTACACCATGCAAAATCTGACTTCAACTTTTGTTTGCGGTGAGCTGCTAATACGAAACATGTTCAGATGATGAAACTCAAACTGCAAGTCATTCACTCGCGTCTGTTTCCCTCGTTTTTGAAGCACTGAACACGCCTGCGCCCTTTTAAATTTTCGCGCTCAAAAACACAGAGTGCGCTGCTTACTTTTGAGATAGCCTATCTAGTAAACATGTACACACACACCCACACACACACAAAAAAAAAAGAAAAAAGAAACTCGTAATCTACGAAACAGACAGCAGTAATAAGATGTCAGTTGTCTTATTTGAACCCTTCGTACAGAACTTCAAAATTACATCTTGGATTCTGCTAGAATCGATTCCAGTTTGAGGGAAACTTGCGCAACACGTATCATTTCACGCAAAACAGCAGTAACTTTAACGATGATGACTTACCATTTGGGGTCGTAGATAGAACATCGTTGCATAATGGAAACGTTTTATACGTCGGCCGCTGCTGACTCTCTGAAACGAAAGATAAACGAAGACTTGTTACTAAGGGCTTAACAGACACAATTCAATTGAACCCAAATAACAGGAAATATGGGGTAGAACTGGAAGTGATTTAAATCCTAAATAAGTAATGCCCTGTCCTCCATTATAAGCAATTCAATCATTTCTTCACACTGGAGCGCAAACGGGATAGAAAAGGAGAGAAAAGGTGAAACAAATCAATCGCATGATACAACATCTGTTTGTATGCCAAGTTAACGGACAACGAAACGGACACGGAAAAACTTCAAATTTGAATATACCATATTCATTCATCAAACAAACAAAAAAACAACAACAAAAAAAAGCAAGAGCATCAAAACGGGAAGATTATCATTTAAGCCGCCAACCTTATGAGTCAGAATAAGTTCAGATGTCGAACGTTCGTTGTAATTTGCTATAGCAGACGATTTCACACCGGTGCTTTAATCCGGTGCTCAGGGTAACAAATAAAATAAAGCTATTTTATGGGAATACTAAAAAGTTGGGCAAAACAATCAGAACTATTTGAAAATGGAGTTTTTCCCGGTTTTTCCCCTGCCTTTCTCTTGCACATTATACGTAAAACTCAAAATTGTATACAAATGACGAGACCTATCAGTTGTGGAACTGTCACGAGCCGGAGCTATCAAGTCGGCAATGAGCTCCAAAAAGGGCTTGACATCAATCAATCACCGTCTAACAGTTCATCAAATATTGGCTTATACTTTATCACACGAAATGTAAAATATGGGCAGATTAATCTTCAAACCACTGCACATAAAAAGTGCAATAAAAGGGCACAGCAAAGACAATTTTTCTTACATCAGATGAAAAAACTGAACAAGAGCTTTGTCCAAGTTTTAACCGATTCCAACTCATTCTGCAACGGTCTGTTAAATGGTGAACATAATTCCCATTTTTGTCATTTTGCTTTCGACGCTTTTGATTTCCAGTCATGGAAATGCCGTCGAGTCTCATCGTAAGTAAAAAAAAACCAAAAAACCAAAAACAAACTTGTCAAGTCATTTCATAACCATTTTTTTTTTTTTTTTTATATCGAAAAGTTTGTGGAGGACGAGTTTTTGTGGAGAATACGATCGTGATTGAAGCTCCAGTTCACGAAGATTGTCACTGGGATATTCAAACGCAAGAAGATCGCATCCTCGTCATCACTGCGCTCAGCGGAAACCTCAAAGAAGCTCAAGAGTTTCTAGCTGTATGCAAAATGAATTTGATTGCCAACCGACCAAATTTTTTACGAGTATCTTTTTCTTCTGAAGATTCACGATGGATCCGGCAAAGATTCGCCCATTCTGATCGTGGAGAATCAAAAGACCCACGAGCGATCAAGAAAAGATTTGCCAGAGGCCGTGTACACGACACAGTCGACGGCGAACATCCGATTTAAAAAGGCACCAACTTCAAATTTACAGCTCAAAATTCAAAAGGTTAAACGAGTCACACTTGAGGACAAGCCCATTCCGCCCTACTACCCTATTAATCCTTAAAATAGGCAGTCGATTGTCCATTTAATCTGGGAATGGAAAGCCAATGCGGACGAATCATCGACGACGTTTCGTGCTACTGCGCTACTTTCTCCAAGGTAACACCGAAAAAATAAAAATAAATAAATAAAACTTCGGGTATTTTTCGCGAAAATTAGAGGAATCATGCAAGCCAAACGACTTATTGTACTGATCACAATATGAAATTGCTAACGGTGGAAAGTTACGAGAAGGAGCAAGCCATTTACGCCGCCTGGGGCAGTAATAAAAAAATCAGTATTTGAAAGATGCGATTAAAAAATTTATAACTTCCGTTATAGAACCTGGCTTTTGGACTTCTCTGACCGACGCACAACAAGAAGGACAGTGGATTTGGGAAAGTACAGGCACAAGTTTGTATCCTGGGTATGAGAATTGGTGTCCAGGGGAACCCAGTAGCGGGGAGCCCAATGAGGACTGTATGTTACTCCAAGATCAATGGGGTGGATGCTGGAACGACGGCGGTTGTGGCTTCACAACCGATGCTATTTGTCAAGCCATTCCTTAATTCTGCTATGATAATATACTCCCCCCTGTTCTGTTATGGTTCAATCGTCTAGCGCACGAGGAACATGAATATACATGTTTCTAGCCCAAAATGGTCCAATTGTGCGTGTCTTCCTCTTACTTTCCAACCGACATAAGCCAACATAGGAACTGTTATTTGCAAAATTTCAAATGTTGTCCTTGGGTCTCATCTTATTGTCACTTCATCTCACCGACTTGAATAACAGAAGGCATAACGCATACAACCGGAGTAAGGTTCAGAATTCCGACCGTTGCTCTGTAATTTCTAAGCGTAGGTGGTGGTGTCATCATCCCACGCGTTTCCGTCAAAAATGCCACAATAATTGTCTGAAACTGATAGTTGAGATAACCCAACGAGTTACCATGCGCTTAGCTCTGCCTCGTATCACGGGGAGAACGCCAAAATAGAGCAATTAGATATTGGAGTAAACGGGCCAGGACACATTTCTCATTGAATTTATAAAAAAAAAAAATTAATAAAAAAATTAATAAAAACAAATAAAAAGATGGATATTTAAATTACGAATGAATCACTACCAACCAACGAGAACACATATATTAACAAAATAAAAACGTCTTTCATTCGAATGGCTATTTGATTTCACATCTTCCCTCTTAATTTTATGGCCTGTTATCTATCGACACAGTATGCAAATACGAATGACCTTATTAGCCGAGTTGGTACGGATAACAAGGTAGATAACAGACGAAAGCCACCTCAAATGTTGACGCAAGTTTATCACCAGCCAAAATCAGATTGGCCGCCTAACGGGACCACATTTTTTTTTTTTTCTACTTTGCTCCAATCTAAAGTTTATCAGATAATTCCATAGATGTGATGCTGTTACAGAAACGCATTCGGTATATCAGTAACAAACGATTCAACTCGATTTCGAAACTAGTCAAACAATTGCTGCCCGTATAAAGACACCTACTTTAGCACAAGGTAGGGCGAACCTCCGTCGTCAATTAAACTAGACGCTCAAAAAACACGCCATTTTCCCCGTGAAAAATAAACAATGATGAAGATCATAGCGGTGTGCATCTTTGCACTGGCTTCCATCAGTTCCAGCTACAGCAACGTCGCCTCAACCCGAAGTAAGTATTTATTCCGTCATTTTTTTACGAGGAAACAAAACAAAAGACAAAATCAAAATTAGTTGTAACGATCAAAGTCCTATAATTTGTAGAGTGCGGAGGGCGAGTGTTTGTTGACGAAGCAATTCTAATCGACGCCTCAACGCAACAAGATTGCACCTGGGAATTCCAAACGAAAGAGGATCGCATTCTCGTCTTCACCGTCGTCGGTGGAAATGTCAAAGACGCCCAACAATTTCTAACCGTACCGCACAATTTTAAACCTTCGTCACGGCCTTCAGTTCTCCCATTTTGAAATCGCATCATTTTTTTATGTTTTTTTTTTTTAGATTCACGATGGAGTAGACATCGATTCGCCGATTCTCCTCGTAGACAATCAAAAGATCCTCGAATGGACGAGGCGAGATTTGCCCCAGGCCGTGTACACGACCCAACCTGCAGCAAGTGTTCGATTCAAAACGGCACCAACTTCAAATTTCCAGCTCCAGATTCAAAAGGTAGAAAAAGCAAACAAAAAAATAAATACTTTTCTAGACCAATCAATCATTTCAATGCCTTTCGCCCATAGGCTGTTAACTGTCCCTTCGATTTGGGATCAAACACCGCGTGTGGACGACTTATCGATGAAATATCCTGCTACTGCGTCAATTACAATTTGGTACGAAACGATACGCTAGGACGACCATAATGCCTATCCCACGTCCAAGGAAAAGCAAAGTAATTATCATTTGTCTTTTGAGTAGAGAAATCACAACGACCAGACGACGTCTTGTTTGCTCAACGGATTCAAACTGTTGGCCCTTGAAAGTCGAACGGAAGAAACAGTTTTGGTAAACGCCTGGGGTAACGGTAAGTAAATCATTTAATTCGCACAGTTTTGTTTCAACTATGGCCAAACGGTTTGACAAAGCATTCAAGCTGCACTCATTGGACAAAACAATCGGACCAACGTTGACGATCGATTATTGTTTAATTCTAGCGACACGTTACTGGACTTCCCTGACCGATAATCTTAACGAAGGAGTTTGGCTTTGGGGCAGCACGGGAACGGGCATAGTGGGCGGCTATTCCAACTGGGCCATCGGTCAGCCCGACGGATCGGGAAACTGCGTTCATTTGAACGACGCTTCCCCACAAGGTGGATGGAACGACGACAATTGCGCCAACTTACGCGAAGCCATTTGCGAAGGTCAACCTTAAACGTTAGCCATACAATTGTACGTCCATTCGACTGTGCGAGTTAACTAATGTTTACTCCAAAAATACAATCAGAAAACAAGCCGGATAACGTGCGTTTACTAATGACTGAATTGCATAAAGACGTTCTAAAAATGACCGCTAGGTGGCTCCCCATGCCGAGTGTCGAAAGACGCCGCTAGATGGCTCCAGGCACACTAAATCGAATCAAACGAAATGCAACCACAGTCAAATAATTCCCCATCGTTCATTTCTATCTTGTGTATAATAATAATAACAATTCAACATCCAGCGTGGACGGAAGAGACGACCCAAAATACCATATCATTCGTCCATAACACACAGCAAACGGTCGGGAAAATAAAATAAAATAGAAAATACGCCGCAGCTGTCTTGGGTTACTTATATGACCGAGTAAATAATAATAATACTAATAATAATAATAATAGTATCAAACATCGTTTCGCCACTTAATGAGGCGGCTGCAGCAATCCAACCCATCGGACCATGTAGCACTTTGATACACCCATCAACTGCAATACGAACGATGAGGCCAGTGACACAAAAGAGAAGGAGGGGCAAAAAGAAAAAATTAAGTACAAAATTAAGTGGCCGGAATGAAAATGGACAGTGCGGAGCACTCAATGGATCCAGCCTTTATTTATTTTATTTTTTTCGTTGCAAACAGTCCAGACTGAAAACGCGAATTTTCGGCCGTTTTACAAGCGAAAATAAAATGTGATGAAAATGAAATTAACTTCAGAAATACGTCTTTGCGCGCAACGACCAATTAAAAGACGAATCAGTCCATTCCTTTCTTCACAAGATTCTCTTTGCGCATTTGATGATCTAATCAGATTAGAGCCCACTCAGCTCTCGCCTTCCAATCGGTTAATCAACTTGAACAACTTGAAATGCTCGCACAAAAATCTTCTAATTGATTTCCTCTTTCATTTTCTTCAGATTTCCCGCAAAAAAAAAATCCCCTGAATCGGCACGAAAAATCCACCCCCACTTAAACCGTAGTCTTTGATCGTTCGTATTGGTTCGTTAACTCGTTAAACCGCTCAGATACGTTTCCTCCCCACCTCCCCTTTTGTAACTCAAAAAAACAAAAAGTTAAATTCCAGCCCCCTCCCTTCCCTCCCTTTGAAGTCCGATCTTTTATTACGTCAAAGTGAACGAAATCGATTGATGACGGCCATCCACTGACTCAATTACTACTTTACTTAGTTAAACCGTAGACATCAAACAATCAGCAAGACGAGCAAAGATGATGGGTGGACAAGAAAAAAAGAAAGGGGGGACCACGCCCACCCCTTTCCTTTCTTTTTTATTCGTACCGAGCCAAAGAACCCCCCCACCCAAAAAAAAAACCGATACGTCATTAAACAGAAAGAAAAGACCAGCAAGCGACGCGATTAGCGTGATTAATCGCACCAGAACTAAGCAGAGCTTTCGCCGCACTAGATTTTTTTGTTGTTGTTGTGTATGTGTCGCCGGTCGTATTATTTCCTTTTAGACATTTAATATGCATGAGGACGATTCCGCTCCACTGCCCCCCCCTCCCCTTATTTTTTTTTTGGTGTGCGTGTGTATACCCATCACCACCATCACGACCGTAACTAAGAAAAAAAAACAAGATAAAAAAAAAAACGAAGAAGAATAAGAAATAATAATAATAAAAAAAATAGATACGTAGGGTGAGAGATAGAGAGAGAGAGAGAGGCAGGTCACGTGTGTATGTCACTGCCGGTTGCCCCGATTAGATTACCGCACATCCTCCGCCCAATCGGGAATCGTCATCAACATTAAAGTTAATTCGCATCTCTATTGCCAATCATTTGCTTTTCTTTCATCGAGGAAAATGATAAAATATTTAAACCCCTTCCCCCACAATGACGTCATTGGCCGTATCGAACCATAATGGAGAGTGGGATATTTAAGAAAAAGAAGAAAAAAAAAGGGAGGGGAAAAATGCAGACGTAATCGTTGACGTGACTAGTCAACGATGGCAAATTGCACACACACACACACACGAAAAGCTTTGCGGTCAAACGCGTTCGATATCCGTAGCGAGTCCAACCAGGTGTGTGTGTGTGTCTATAAGTAGATATGAACATCATAATAAAAATCAATGGGGCCCAACAAAACAGTCACGCCACACTGGCGCAATAGGTCCGATTTAGACCACGTCAATCTACGCTATTGTTAACATCGAACATGGGATCTATGACACGTTACCGGGCAACATGTCCGGGGGCAAAACAACGTCCCCCCTACCCCCCCAACCTACACCTATTAGATTATTGCGCAGATACAGACAACGTCAATTAAATGATGATTTTTTAATTGTCAGCTAAACGGCCAATAAATCAAACATCTTCACATTCAAAAGGACTTTTAAAAAATAATAATAATAATAATTTAAGTTTTTCAAGTTATCTAAATTTTGAAGCTTTTTAAATTAACATTTCTATCGTTTTTCTTTCTTTTGCCTGTCTATCCATCTCAATGGCAATTTGTTACTTTTGACGTTATAGATGTTAGAAAGAAAGAAAAAAGGAGAAGCAAGAGGACGGGTGCATAACTGGCGGCCAACAACAAATCCTACAATGATAAATTGTTAACGTATCACTCAAAGCGTCAGATCTCATTCCTATTTGAGCGTTTTAACCGAAAAAAAAAGAAAAAAGAAAAAGAAAGAAATGCATAAACAGCAATACAAGCCGAGTAGTAGTACTATAGTAACGTGATTGCAAGTGCTATCAGACAAACAACTTTCTCTGTACAATTCGAGTAGACGTGTAATCATTGACCGGCGGTTCGACTGTGTACCTGAAGCGCAACAAAGAGAATATTTGTTTCGACCCCATAGCGAGAGACAGAGAGAGAGAGAAAGAGGAGGAGGAAAGGTAGAAGCAGGACCCACCTTTCCATAATCGAATTGACTTTTTTTTTTTTTTTCCCTTATTTTTGACTGACACAGCCTCTTTATTAGGAAAAAAAGAAAAAAAAAGAAAAAGAAAACAGCGGCAAAATGGAATTTGTTTGAAAATGAATGAATGTTATTTAACCAAATTAAAATAAATAAAATTCTTATTACATTCCAGAGTAGAAGCGTGCCCCCCCGTCTGAAAAGGACCTACGTGTCCAGGAGTTATCGATTTTCGACTATCGATTTCGTTCATGGGTCGTTATTGTTAAAAAAGATTTCAAACGATCGTAATTCATTTCTTTCTTCTTCTTTTTTTTTTCATCCTTGAAAAAGAAGAAAAATATAAAAAAAAAAAATAATAATAATAATAATAATATTTACATAAAACTGGGGAGAGCGTGACGGAACCTCATCCGCACTGAAATGTGCGGATTATGGTAACAAATGGAGCGACAAGAAAGAAAAAAAAATCGGTCAACAGTAGCGATGACCCTCAATATATAAAATTTCTCCTTCAATAGGTTGTGTGTGTGTGTGCTACTGTACGTACACGTTGTTATATGGCGACCCCTTCAGTGTATATACTCGATCTAACTATTAACATATATTTTCAACAAAACAAATTCAAGTGTCCATAAAACAGAAAGAAAAAAAAGCTAACCCTCCCCCTTTTTTTTAAAAAACTCTGTTGCCTGGGCTTGGCCCCCATCGTGAACGATGGCGGAAAAAAAAAATCCAGGAGCGATTTATTACCTCGTATTCTATCGGAGAGTTTTGGACTGCTTTCAAACATTGAATTTGAAAAAAAGAAAGAAAAAGGAAGAGCGAAGTGGGGAGTTGGACTTGATATGTGTGTTATGCAGATCGAACGCTGCAGAATTGATGGACAGTTCCATAAATACGATGCATAAAATAATACGATTTTTTTTTTGAAGTAAAAAATAAAAAATCGATTTGCATAGAAAAAACAAGACGATTGAGCCTATATCTAAGGCCTGTGTTTCAACTTGAATGTCAATAAGAATCGAATGATATCTGGGTAGGATCGAAAAATTGTGTTATTCTGAGAAGAGATGGGGGGGGGGGAGGGAGGGAGATCACGGATTGCATGCGCTTCAACAGTTCGATGCATGCCCAATGTAGCGAACGTCAACGTAGTGTGGACATCCAACACCGCCCATCGAATCAAGTCAATAGATCGGATCAAATTTGATTTTTTTTTTCCTTCTTCTTCTTCTTTCAACGCCATAACACATCAGAACAGATGGACGTTTCGATTTATCAAGAAAAACAACATGTTGATCATTCGTCAATTTAAATGACCAATCATCTGACACAAACATCACCCCCCCCCAAAAAAAAAAATAAAAATAAAAATAAAACTCCATTCATCAAACTACACTCTGAAACATCCGACTTTTCAACAACTTCACAGACACCTGGACAATTTCTCACTCCCTCTCGCGTCCCGTTTCGATATTACATACCCCACACCCCTTCAAAAAATAAATAAAGAAATAATTAATTAGATTTTAATTAATAAACGCAACCAGGAAAGATAAACCAATCAGAGCCGATGGTGGGCTTGTATATCATTAGAAGAGACGCTAGAGCTCATTACGATGTCTCTTGGCGCTTCTCATCCGCCGAACACTCCACTGATTTCATTAATACTCGCTGTACAATCAAATCGCACAGTCATAATCTACAGCGGATTATTTTGAACCCGGTCCGCCTCGAGTTACGCACAAATGTTACGGAGATACACACGGGTGTGTGTGTGTGTGGGGGGAGGGAGGTGAGGTAGGATATCGGCAATAGAGCCCAGCATCTTCTCTCAGTTGTGATTTGCGCCATGAATAAGCACATCATTAGCTGGCACAGAGAGCGGGCCGGCTTGATTCAGTCATTACATTTGGGAGATATGCGCGTGATGGATTATGATGACATCAGTAAAAAAAAAAAAATGGACGTCTGACGGCAGAGCGTATGCACCAAAATAGTCAAGTAGCAAATGGTAATCCCGGAAGCCCTTCGACTTCGGTACTGACGAGACACACGAGAGGGGAAAAAAACAAAACAAAACCGAAAAGCCAAGAGTTCATCTCATCTCTTTTCACGGCTATTTTACAATTCACTACAATTTGAAACTCAGCGGCAATTCGGACACTTGTCTCGCAAGAGCGAGTAACATCTCAAGGAACACAACAAAAGACGGCAGCTTATTGGATGCAGCGTCCAGCAGCGCCAGCTGCACGCCAACCAAAAAGAAAACGAAACAAATGATGGATGGCATCAAACTTTCCATCTAATGAAAATTAACATATTTCACATTTCAAATTGGACTTTTTTTTGTTTTTTCTTTTGTTTTCTTCCCCGTCTTCTTTAAACCGATGCAGCGGCAAAGTCTGCGACTTCGTAAAAATAAACTTTAAAAAAAAAAGTCAAAAGTCAAAATCGGAAACATTCTGACCTGTTGGCGCGTGTTGACACGAATTCGGCTCAGCTGTTCTGCATGTTATATTTATATATATATATATACGCCAGCTCGCGTTCTAACTCTGATTTACGTGGAAAAACAGTTTGTTTTCTTGTTTTGTTTTGTTTTCTTCATCTTTTCCCGATGTGATTGTTGGTCTATTTCCAACAAACACGAAGTACCCGAAGCACGCTTCTCCTTCTACATCATTGACCTGTGACCTTCGAGCTCATCAACCATCACAGCAGCATCATCTTTCTCTTCATTTTTTTTTTTTAGACACTACCAGACATTTTTTCGTAGTTTTCACGCTTCTCGGTTGCTGTTTTGTTTTGTTTTTGTGAATAGTCTCTCTCGAGTCACATCACGCCGACACTTATACACAAGAACAGCAGCAACAGAGTCAGTCGACCGCAACCGTTGCCCATTTCTAGGTAGGGGAAACAAGAAATAGAAAAAGTGGAAAGAACATTTTTGAATTTTTACCGCCAATGCGAAACCGAAGGGCCCTGCCATACCCTCTGAAAGATGAATGGCGTCGACTTGCGGGACTACGTCTATATACACTATGTGTCGAGTGTAGCAAAATACACCGAAAGACAAATTTCTTGGTAAGAAGAAGAAAAACGTAACGTGACCGCGCATTTCTTTCGGGCTCGTGTTGACGTTTGCTCACGTGACACATCACGCGTGCTATGATGTATTAGCATGCATAATACAAAACTGTCTGCATAGTGTCTGAATACATTCCTCTGTTTTTCTTTCTTCCACTCTCCCCCAACCCCCCCAACCCAACACAAAAAAAAATGATCACGTCCCTTTTGTTTTTTGGTTAAGTAAAAATTAAAAAATAATAAAAGCATTTCAATTTAACGGTGGGAAAAAAAGAAAGAAAGAGAAGCTGTGGAACTCGTTAGATAGGCACAGGGGGAGGAAATGACTAAAACGGCCTACAGACGGGCCACACAGTCCCGAATGTACAATATATTTAAGGAGTATCCAGCGGATACGGATGATCGTTTTTAACGAGGCCCAAAAAAAAAAGCAAGAGAGAGAGAGAGACTGACCTGTCCGCCATTTTCCCACGGAGAAAGAAGAAGAAAAAAATCATTTTGTTCCAAGAGTCTCTCTATTCTCTCGTGTGTGTGTGTGTGTTTTTGACGTTTGGAGTGCAAGAAGGTCACGCGCAGATTCCCTCTTCTTTTCGGCGGAGGGGGTGAGCGGGGGGAGGAGGTGTAGGGAAGAGTCACACAGCCCGGCTTGCGGGCACCATATGTGCGTAGAGACGGATCCCGAAGGAGCAAAAAAAAAAAGAAAAGGTTGAACGGGGGTCAACCGACACACAGCAAAAGAGATGTCGTCCGCACAGACAAAAACAGGCAAAACCACTCTCTTCTCTTTTATTTGTCCCCCCCCCCCACCCCATTCCACTTTTTTGAAATGCGGCGGTAAAACAAAATAAAAAATACCAGAAACAAAAACATGACCACCGTAACCGACACGTAACCGGAGATTTCTTTCCTCCATTCCTCTTCCACCCACTTTTTGCTTTTTAAAATTTTATAATCATCAAACACTTTACTGGTCGTTATCGATGCAGAGCTATGACGTCATTTAAGACGGTCATTTTAAATTCAAGTTTTTTTTTTGTTGAAATGTTACGAGAAAAAGATTTGAAATAAAGAAAGAAATTGGAAATGTTTGGACAGATTTTAACGAGGAAAGTTGATTGGCGAGGAGGGGGGGGAATCGGTGGAAAGGGAGTGGTGGGTGTAGGAGGATGCGGGGTTTCGAATAACCACCGATTGATGGATGCTGCTGTTGTTCCTTTGGCTGCTGGAACTTTAAAACCGCCACGTGTGTTCCCACAAAAAAAAAAATCGAGAAAATGCTACAACCGCAAAGAAGAAAATCTTTGAAAAAGTTCCAAAACAATCATCACCCCTTTCAGTTCGAAAGCAAAAAAAAAAAATCAGTGGGGGGAAATCCTTTTTCGTGTAAAGGGGGGGGCTCTTCTTTTCGGTGGGAAAGAAAAAATGGCATTTCAAATCGCCAAGAACCGCAAAGGAGTTTGCTGGAACAACCCTTGGAAAATAGTTTTTCCTTCGCTTATTCCCAACAGATAAGGTATCGATTACCTTTAAAGAGCGATCCCGTTTCCCACTTATTCAAGACCCCAAAGGCTGAAAAAAAAAAAAATCAAAAACAAAAATAATCATAGGCAAATTTAAATAGTGGCAAACATCCAATCGAAAATCAAAATGGAAAAATCGATCAACAGGCCCTATTTCGACATTAAAAACACCACAACCAAAGACATAAAAAAACAAAAAAACAAACAAACAAGATGCACAATTTTTCCAATGATTTTTAGGCCTACACCGACCCCTATCGAATAGATATCAACGATCCTCGACATCATCCTTAACGTAATTTTTTTGGTTTTTTGGGTAGGGGGGAGGGCGATGTTGTTTAAGGCAGTAAATAAGGCCTCGTATCTAGTACAGTCTCGATAAAACGTTGATAAATCAGACTTGGTATAGCGCAGCTCCATCTCTTCTGTGGTGTGCCGCCCATTAAATGTGTATCGCCAAACACATTAAAGATAATACGTCGTCACCGCAAAAAAAAAAAATAATACAAATAAAAACAGCTAAACAAGAAAAGAAAGAAAAAAAATGAAAATCATGTGATGGGTCACGGGATTCACACACAGCAAAGACGGGGGGAGGGTTGGTCAGATAGCCATCGGTTGCAGCTGTGCAACACTATAAACACCATCAGTTGTTTTTTTTTCTTTTCTTTTGAGAGCTTCCCTTTTTTTTTTTTATACATCAACGATAGAACAAATAATAAAAAAAAAAATAGGCGAGGACAATATGAGAAGAAGTCCCGCGTGTGGGTGGAGCTTAAGTCGTAAATCAATCGAGGTGTGCGACTTGAGGAAGACGGGGGGGAGGTTTGTGATGCTACAATCAGCTGTGTGTGTCTGTGTAGAATCAACGTCCATCCCCCTCCTCTTCAAAAAAAAAAAAATGAAGATAAACAAGATCAGATTCAAAATGGTCGGCCCACACAAAAGAGAAGAAAAAAAACCGGCGCACGCAGCATCCGCCGGTTTATTAGCGTCCATTTTTTTTTTTTTTTGTTATTTACCGCAAACTATTTGACACGCTCTTTTTTTTTTCTTCTTTGGTTGACACCCCGATGGTAATTTTTTTTTCCCCTTTCCAAAAATAAAAATGGACCTCATCGATTAACCGTATCAAATGAAAAAAAAAACCCCATCCGCGCCACACTATTTGTGCCTTTTTTATTAGTACAAGAAAAATTCGATTTGGATGTCAGGATGACTGGACCCGACAAGAATTTTCCTTATTACACGAAAAATCAAATAAATCTGAAAACGACCACAACACAAAAATAAAAAATAAAAAATAAAATGGGAACATTCGAATTAGATACGCACGGGACGTAATGAACGAGCCGTTAGGCGTCGCAACAGGGGAGATTCAGAAAAAACTAATTAGATATCAAGAGCTAAATATTGTCCCCAACTGCCATTATAACCAACACCTCCTCCCCCTACCCCACTCTTTTCTTTTTTTTTTTTATTAAGTAAATACCAACATTTCCGTATGACCGTGTGTTATTATAGATAAATTAGCGTTCATGCGTTACGTATATAATAAAAAAAATCACAGGCAAATTCTCAAAGTGTGTGTACACATTACCCCCCCAGCGGACTATCGATCTGTTACGTTCAAAATTTTATACATACATATATATATTTTTTTTTAGATATTCCAAGAAGTAATTTGATGTTGCCGAAATGGTGACCCCCCCCCACGCCCTTTCTCCCGAACCGCCTTACTTTATCAAAAATTTACATACGCTGATGGAAGTTGTCAAATCACATTCGTGCGTCTGTATAGCTCCCCACACGCACCCAACAACCGAATATAGATCAGTTTGAACTGTACATTTCAAAATAATGCAAACAACTGGACTGAACTCGTCAAATATTTAAAATCAACTCAATTTTGTTTTTCTTCTTTTTTTTCATTCATTTCTTTTTTTCCGGGGACGACGCCTCTATTCAAAGATGTAACAACTTGATCAACAAAGAACCTCAATCATGGACCCGACACACACACACGACACAATGACGTAACCATTGCATGCAAATATCACAAGACATATCCCCCTCCCCTACCTTTTTTAAAATTTCATATTGAAAAAAAAAAATAAAAAAAAAGGGGGGGGGGCAGAAGTAGCCATTTGAATGAGACGAGTATCATATTAGCAACAGAGTAAAAATCATAGTGGACCTTTTTTTTTTGTTGGGTAAAGATTGGGTTACATTCTAGCGTTGTCGTCCATTGAAAATAAAATCAAAGTGCATGAATGAAATAGCCCATCCAAAGTAACTTCAAATAGCCTTTTACTTTTTCTTCTTCTTCTTCTTCTTTTCCGATTTGATGAATATAAACATGAGATTGGTTTCGTTCTTTTGAGGCCGCCCTTGTACCCCCCAACAGAATAACAATATCCGCACTCATTCACTCGGTTTGCGGTAGTAGATTGAATAGAATGTGTTGTATATACATCGACAAGAGGGTAGTGAAGGGTAGCGCGATTCCATATAGTGAACAACAACAACAACAACACATAGTCACAACAAAAAAAAAAAAGAGTAGCGACGGACCCAATTTTTTTTTTCCCCCGATGTGTGTAATAATAATAATAAAATAAAAAAAAAGCGTCGTAGAGAAAGAGGGAAAGGTTCTCTCTTTTCTATCGTTGCGCATAGAATAGTTTCCGGCCTTTACATGTACATCTTTAGCTTACCCCCCCAGCAGCAGTTCATTTGTGTGAGAGCTCAGAGGACGTTCGACGACGTAACCGCCACTCGATCACGACGTCCGCCATCTACCCCCCCCCCCAAACTTTCCCTCTTTATTTTTTGGTTTGTAAAAAAGGAAATTTTCGTCTACTCGCCTTTTTATTTTTATTCATTTTTAATTACGCATTACGCACCAACATTTTACGCAATTAAATATGTAAACACTTAAAAGAACTGAGTTTAACGAGCTTGTTAGGAACGCAAACAAAAGTGCCACCCTCATTCCCCCCCCTCCCCTCCGCAATCTGCCGTCGACAATTTGTAAATTGTATCAATAAAATAATTAGGCCGTGGAATAATTAAAAAAAAAAACAGGTCCCTCTCCTAGCGCCACCGCAACACACAACAACAACAACAACCAAAAATTGGTTTCAATATGTAAATTCGAAAAATCATCAAGAACATAAACACACAGCAATAGCCACGCCCCCCCTTTTTTTTTGCGGGCGTCATCAATCAACAGGCCTATATTAGATTTCAACTCGGATGGCAATTGACTCAAAATGTATTCCCCCCCCCCCCATTTTCTTTATGAAAGGAAACGAAAAAAATAAATAAATAAGAAAAAGAAAAAAAAAAAGGAAATTGCTTCTTCTCCGGGTGATAACACGACTTTGGCGTGACCCGGCGTTGACCGCATCACGATCGGATAGAGCGGATGTGGCCGTACGAAGGAAAAACAAAACAAAAAATCACGGGGAGAGCATGCCATTGCACTGCACTCTCTTTTTTGCTTCTCTTCTCTTCTCTTTCTTATATGCCTCGCTCCCCATTATAGCTGTTACAAACACACACACACACACACACACACACACACACAAATGACTATAATAAAATTCACCTCATTTTTTTTTTTACAAAGACGACGGCGACGAAGCGCATTTTCTTCTTTCGGAATTTCTATCGATTGGTGGAACGAAAGTAAACGATCGATACTCGGGTTTGTCTTTTTTTTTTTCTTTTTCTTCTCCTTCCCAAAAAAAAAGGAAAAAAAAAAAGAAAAAAGGTAAAGTCGTGGGGGCAAAATGGCGGGGGGTTTGCAAAGATAAGAAAAAAAGAGGCCTCCAAAAAAAAGAAGATAGTCCATCTCTCACAGCGTGACTCGTGCGCCATGTCTCTCACCTTCTTTCCTTAGATATTACCTTCCAAGGTCGAAATGTCAAGTCCATCATTAATAACCGTAAACATCATTTATACACACACCAAAAAAAAAAAAATAAAATAAAATAAAAATAAGCTCTTTACAACTAACACACTGCCACTCTTTTCTTCTTCTCTAACACTAAACCCCCACTGTATAGTGATACACAAAAAGCAAATACTACACTTGTAGTAGTACAAGTTTGAAAAAAAAAAAAATGAAAAATAAATAAATACAACAGCGAGACCCACGGGTCAGCATCTGATCCAGCGGATACACTCCAGAACTGACTGTCAATTTGCGTTCAAGTGACAAATCGTTTAAAAAAAGGAAAAAAATTATTTAAAAAAATATGAGACAATTGTACATAAATCAATGTCGCGAGAATGGGGAGAAATATTCATCATTCTCGGAATGTTGTTACGACAACAATTAGTCGTTTAAAATTTTTTTTTTTTTTCTTTTTCAAATCACGCGACTGAAGAATTAAAAAAAAACTGTTTCTTTGGATAAATTCTAGGACATTTAAAGGCTTAAACGTAATAATTGTGGGTTCCTATTGATCACGCTTTCAAACAAAAAAAAAAAGATATTTAGATATGTACGGATGGAATACGGACCGTGCGTTCATTACAGGTAAACACGGCAGATTTTAAAAAGAAATGTTTGCCTTCCTCTCGATTTCTTTAAAAGAAATAAAATTTCCCTCGATTTCCTTTTTTTTTTTAAATAATCAAAACACCTACCTTTTCTCCGGACTGCAGTCTTGACCGCCCGTCGTTCAAACTCTTCGGGACACCTCACACCTGGATCCTTTTCTTTCTTTAGTTTTCCTTCTTCCCCCCACTTTCGTTGTTGAAAACGTGCAGTACCTGAAAAGAAGGGAAAAAATGATAATTAAAGTTTCGATTCAACTCTGATTTTTAAAAAATAAATAAAATGAAACTTTCGTCAGCAAAAAAAAAAAAGATACATAATTATGGTAATCGATTCTTATCGACATCTTTATTCGCTAAGCTTCTAATCGTTCACAAACCACTTTTTGTTTTGTGTGTGATAACTTTAAGGTTTAAAAAATTGTCGTGTAAATGGACTGACCCTATTTAACCTTTTACCCCCCCCCCTACCTCAAAAAAAAAATTACAAAATTATTCATTTTTAGGAATTGAGTTGAGTTGTGACGGTACAACCTTTTATTCATTAACCTCTCGGCTCATTACATTTCATTTTTTTTTAAAGAAAGGCTTTGAATAAAAATGAATTTTGTTGTTGTTGTTGTTGTTTGGAGCGATTGTTGTAAGCAGAGAGAAAATGATGTCATGATTCAACAAATAACGAAAGGAGAAAAAAGAAAAAAAAAACAGAAAGAGGAACGAGATGACGTACAACAAAGAGCACGTGTCGCCCATGATTGGGCCGTAAATTTCTTCTTTTTCACCCACACCCTATCTTTTTCGTGATGATGATGACGACGCAAAGTATGTACGCCACATGATTCAGCACGCAGACGAAAAATTCCTTAACCAAATCAATTTCCATCCTCAAATATTCACATTTTTTTTTTCCCATCTTCTTTCTTTCAAGAAGAAAAAGAAAAAAAAAGAATTAAAAATTTGAGTATTTTTCGCCCGAAGATGCTGAGTGTGTAGGGCGCAAGTGTTTGTGTGTGTGTGTGTGTACGCTGTGCCGCCTATACATATCGCTTCGATAAAGAGGGGATATGATGATGATGATGAGATGTAGCCCCGGCCTTTTGTTGCGTTTGCGACGGCCCACCCATAACGCCGCCGTCTAAAAAGAATTTTTGTTTTCTTTTAATTCTTATTTATTTTTTTTATTTTTATTTTTTCAAACAGAATTTGTGTGCGACCATCTCATTTGCATACATCAACCCTCATCATAAAAATGAGACGGAAAGCCCACACCAAAAAAGAAGGAAATCCAAAAAGAGATTTTCTATTTATAAAAGAACGTAATATCGATTATGCCCGATTCTTTTTCATCAATTTCCGTGTAATAATATACTAAGATAGGCGTCCCGATTTATATCCGATATAAATCTCACGCCTGTATCATAAGGAGGGATCGAATTATTATTATCCTTTTTTTTTTTAACGTCGAAAATTATAAACACATAAAAATGCAACACCGGCCATCGTATAGTACACAAAACCCGAGTGTCAAGAGTTTTATCGTTTGACGTTGTTCAAAATGGTTAAAGAAAATGTATACACACATCTAAAAAGAAAACGCATTGATTGAAAAAATACAAGGTGAGAAAGGGTGGGGAAGGGAGAGAACAAGGAACCTGTGTTGTATTAATAATAGAAAGGAAAGAAGAGGGGGGGGGGGGCGAATCAAAAACTGACCGTTGCTCAGTTTCCCCATTTTTCAGCTGAGAGGGGAAATGGCGTGGGAATTTCACACCAAACAGCCCCACAGGTATGTGCGCACTAAAGCGCTACGTTACGCAATTCCCCTCTGAAATAATAATAATAATAATATAAAAAAAAGACCGTTGCCTTGTCTGCGATGATATTTATAGGCACACCGTTTGGTCCAGAATAATCAAATTGAGGGCTATTCAAAAACGGTGAGAAAGTACAAAATCAGATCGATCTTGCAACGATTTTTAAGGCAATTGTTTGTTTAAAATAAAAAAAGGGGGGGGGGGGGCTCATTCGAAAAATCCCCTCCCCCTTAAAAAAAAATTTCTAAATCACGTGGTCAAAGATAAGAGGCGGAGTTAGATATTGACCGGATCGAGTTTTTTTTGTTTTTTTTAAGCTTCCGCAAAAAAAAAAAGAAAAAAGAGTTTGATGTTCCTTTTGTTTTTCTTTGGCGTTTCATGTCAAAAACGCTGAACTGGCTGAACTCGGGGATTTTGAAACCCCGCTCATACGGCGAACAAAACACAAACGACAAAAAGGAGAATTTCCGGTCTTCTCAACTTTATACAGAGCCCCTACACACCCATTCTCAACTTTCCGAGGATTTGACTCCATTTTGACGTCATGTATCAGAGACACGCGTTCGGCAAGACAATTCTTTTTTTTCTTCTTCTTTCAAACAAAAAATTAAATAAAAATACGTGACCTCTTAGCAGCTTTGCCAAAACGGCACACACACAAAAACGGAGCAGCCGTACAAGAACAAAAAGAGAAAAAAAATGTGTCAAGTCAGAAGCGTTTAGATAATCACGTGACGTCGCACACTCAGAGAGGCAGCACACAATCAAGTAAATAGAAAGTCGGCATCATCGGATTTCGTTGCGTTCAATGTCGCACAAAGATTGCCCGCACATTTAACCAAAAAAAAAGGAAGAGGCAACAAAAAGGCGGGGCGCAGGAAGGATTCATCATCATTCCTCTCTATTCTTCCTTTTACTGGCCCTCCTCCTCCTACTACTACTACTAACTACTCCCGCTTTTCAAAAGATGTTCGGTTGCATGCTCAATGATGCGACAGCTTCATTATCCGTGTCTCTTGATCTCCTCCAAAATGCGAACATGTGAGCCGCTCCGTCAGTAGGCAACATTTTGAATAGCGTCGAACACCCAAATTCGAAAATGAACGGCGACGAGCGGTGGAGGGGAATTGAAAACAAAGATGGCTGCTGTTTCATCATCGTCAACTTGGCATATAATCTCTTCGCCTTTTCCTCTTTTTTTTTTTTAAGAGAAAAGATTGTAACCCTAAAGACTAAACAGGGGGCAGCATATTAGAAAAGATGGAAGAACGGAATAGAGAGGACATATTCGATGGATTCTATGTCGAACTCGAGGATGTGTAGAGAACGACTGGATCAAAGCCAATTCCCCCCTTTTTTTCTTTCTTTGCTACACAGGAACTGATTGCTCTGCTCCGCCTCTGTCCGGCCTGGATCTCTTTTTTTTCTCTCTTTCATATTGAAAGGGGAAAAGAAAAAGATTTCGACTTCCCCTAGCCCCCACTGCTGAATGTCTTGGATGACCTTTGGATAGTGACCCGACAGAGCCAATGAGACAAGGTTTTCCCGATTGAAAAAAAAAAAGACCGTTCTGGTGGCCGCTATTGCGTCGCACTGTCCTCTAATGAAAAAAAAAAAAAATCCAGTGGAAGAAAAAGGGAACTCTCCATCTCCGATGGGATTGCGGCTATTATCACCAGGCTGCCGCTAGAGCTCTAATCCTCATGTCATCTCTCATCCGATTCAATTTGACCGCACCAAATTGGTCGACGGGGACGGATTCTCTCCCCCCCCTTTTTTTTCTTCATCCTCCGCCAACACATCCGACTCTTCTTTTTTTTTTTTTCAGAGGGGAAAGTCTACTATAAAACAGCACAGACACAAAGTCGAATTACCTCTGATTCATTTGGAAAATAAGGGACCGATTCATGCTAATGTAATAAACAACAAAACTATACGATGGTGACCAGACGGGGGAGATGCAGAATAGAAATCTACATAGATACAGAATATGATTCAATCATTTCTTCCTTTTTTTTATATATATATGTGGTTTGGTAGTGGTGGGGGGGGGGGAGAAATAGCTTACCCCCCTTATACCACAATTCCCCTATCAAATGTGGTTATTGATTCTACCACTGTATCACCCCATTTTTTCTACAGACTTTTTTTTGTCCTCCCTATTTTCAATATGTCGCCTTTTTCTTGGGTCACCACAGCTGTTCAGATTCAATGCACGAGAATAGAAAAAAAAGAAAGCTAAAAACCCCATACGTGAAGCAGATCGATATGAATAATGGCTGGTGGGTTCCAACACGATTCATTAGCCGCGTATTGTATGACAAAGGCTAAAGAAGAGAAAGAAAAATCAGGGCATCAAGTGGGTCAAGTTTTAGAGCAAAAAGAAAGATCTTTTTGACACTTTCAGAGGATCAATGAAGATGTGCACACGCTGGCACATTACACACGAGGCTTTTTCGGTATTAGTGAAAATAGATAACAATGAACACAAGAGCTTCTGCTAGACACTACCCCCCTCTACTCTTGAGTTAACATACGTCTTGACAAGGCAGAGTGTTCCAACAAAAAAAAAAGTGTTAATCTTGGGCAGAAAATCAAGCCACACTCAGCTGAACCGGCGTGTAACAAACAAAAGTGCTTAGATCCTCCATAATCACCCATGTGCTTGACTGTACACAAATCGTTTGTGCTCTCTCTCTATCTTTTACATAATGTGCAAGAAAACTATGATTTGCTTTACAACCTTTTTTCGGAATGCTCACAAAAGGGGGCTGCTAGAGATAAAGGAAAAAAACACTTAGACGCTATCGACCGCCATCATCTGACACACACACTTGGACACACAAGATGGGGGGGGGGGAGAAAAACAGGGCATTGTGTGTGTCTGCAAAAGCTTATTGTTCAATAATATGACTCTCGAACAAGAAAAGAAAGCATGATCTTTTTTTTTTCTACAGAAATGTCGAAATATGTTCTTTCAAATGTCACAGATTACTAGATAGTAATAGGTAAAAATGGCCTCTATTTTAACATGGAGCCAGACCGTTTACTTTGACAAAATCGTTTGTAAACGACAAGAGATAAAAATCGAATTTACATTGTGACCAGAGATAAACGTGACGAAGGGATTGAAGGGGATAGCCTGGTTTCTCTTTGTTTTTTTTATTGGCGGGAAAATGGTCGGGGCATAATGGCCGCTACGTTACAAAGAGAAAGGATTTTCTAAAAAATTACCTGAAAAGTTGATCCATCACGTCCCAGAAGATTGTAGACACACGCACACACAATTAAATGTTTTGATACGATTAAGACGAGCTCTGGATGAACTCGGATGGCTAGATGAACTCGGATGCAACAATTAGACAATGACCACCGAGATCGATGTCGACGTGTCATCTTCACCTTGTCCGGACACGATCGTCATAAGAGAAAAAAAAATTTATCCCAGCGTTGCATTTCCGCTAATCCATTAAATTAATTATTGGCAACGTTTAAAAAAAAAAAAAGGAGGGCAATTGCAAATGGCCGACTTAATGGTTATCGATAGTGTATCACTGTCTGAGTCATTAACTTGAAGTTCGTCTTCGAATGTGCTGTATTCTTGAAATGGCTTTCCACACGACCACAGAACCTCGTGGTCGTCCGTGAAACAAAAAGTAAAACGAAAGGGGGAATATAATAATAACCCTGCCTGCTGCCAAGAAAATAGAGACCACTTCTGCAGTCACGAAGGTCGGAACGAGGTCAACCCGCGGCTTTTATTCATCCTGTTGTTTTGGCATCTGAAAAAAGAAGAAGAAAAAAAGCCATTTGAAAAATCGAAGGCTTGTACCTCGTCGTCGAATTCGTTTTTCTTTTTTTGTTGTCGTAAGTATTTTTAGTTTTTTTTTTTTTCGGTTTTTTGTTCTCAACGTTTGGCCGCCATTTTTATACTGGTTTTTTATTGTCAGAGAAATCCCCTCGTGTCTGCCCGTCACTATCTCGTGTGTTCTATATTGAGAAAAGCATGCGGGATTTGTCTGCACGTTAAGGTACATAATAAGGTTTGCGTGAGTTCTCGTGTGTGTTTGTCCACTTTCGTAATACTTTGAAACCTCGGGCAGAAAGAGATACGAAGCAAATAGCTTGAAGGGCACACATGTGTTCATGAATGAACGCCATGAAACGAAATGATGATGATAATATGGCGTCAAAAAACTTCAAACCCAAAGTATTTCCGTAGCTACCGGGATGCCTTCGTTTCGCCCACGTTTTCCTTCCATTATTCTGAAACTTTGTGTTTCACAATTCCAGGAAGATGATTGTCTTGATTATCTTTTCATCTCGCAAGAAACATCCAGCAGTAAAAAATTTTTTTACTAATCATTCTGTGATTTTAGATTTAGGTTTTCTTTGAATTATCTTTCTGCAGCTTATTGGCTCCTGGTCCTTTTATTATGGCGGTCGGTTCCTGTAAAGGTAAGGTACAAACCTAATAAATTTCCTCTGCCTAATGCCATAAAACAAGTTCTGTTTTATTTCTTTTTTTCTTGGTCTGTCTAGTGTGCAACCATAGGCAAAGGTTTTTGATGATGATGACGGTGAAGTGGCGTCTTCCGACGCCATATAATACCCGCCGTGTGTGCCTGGTGAATTGAGAAAATCAAACGAGAAGAAAAGAAGAAAATAACAATAACAACAGACGTCTGGACTGGCTAAATGGCAACGCAAAGGGAGAAGGAGGAGCTGGAGCGGAAGTGGCGGTGCCCTCGCTCATTTTCTGGCGCAATTAGCTGTTGAAATTACCCGAGCCAAGGATACACACACTCACTGGGCACAGCAGCAAACAAACCCTTAACCACTACACCCTTCAGGCAAAAGTAAGAAAAAGAAAGAATAGTTCAACAGAAAAGTGGAAACTACTACTGTGCACCATAACTTTTCTTTCCATCTCCCCAATTCATGTGTCTTTTTTTTTCCCAAGGTCCAGCAGAGTTGCACGTCTTCCTACGTTGTGCAGGTATAGAGGAACAAGAAGGTGTTAATGATGACTTTACCTTTGCCCAACTCGCATAACCAACAAGGAGCTTCTGAATGGTACAACAACAGCATATGTTTGTAGCTGGGGCTAATTACGTTTACAAGACATTTCGATGACTTGGCGTAGCCCTCCCATCCTCCCACCTTCAAAAATATGGCCCAGCATAAGAGACAGGTGACCGCAAGAGAAGCGTCCGGCGTCTACTGGAGTCACCTTGGGGTATTAATGTTTTTTATCTTTTATTTTTATTTTTTTTATTTTTTACAATTTCTTCTTCCCCCCATAGAGATCACGTCCTGTCCATTTTATTTTTTGTACGAAACAAAAAATAATAATAACCGGCCGTGTAAGTATCGCTTGACTTTCTAATGACTGTTAAAAGGCCCCGGCTGTGACCACTTCTCTTGTACCTTTCTGCGTATTTCGTATAGTTTTTAATGAAGGCTCATCACGCCATCAAAATTTACGCACAGGTGAACGAGGGGGGAAGACAACGGACGACAATGGCAATAGCAAAAAGAAAAAAAGAGGTTTCTTATTTCTGACCACCTCCAGCATTGCCGGTTGTCAGGATTTTGGAATAAAGTACACGTCCGTAAGTAATTTACTTTTTAGTGTACTATAGAATAATCTTGAGATTGTGTAAGAAGAAGAAAAAAGTTGTTTCTCTTGTTTTATATTCGAGAGATCTGTGGAAAAACATGGAAGAGAAAAGGAGGAGGAGTTGTTGAGAAGAAAGTCTGTGAGTACGTAGAAGAGGAGGATGCGATCATCAGGTGAACGACTTGGAACTTCCGCCCGCTGTAACGTCCGCGGGATAAGTAGCCTAGTAGCAAACAACAGCAGGAGCAGCGAGTAAAGATAAGAAGAACACCAAGGGAAGGGAATAATCATAAAAAGACACACACGTTCCCTTTAGGTACATCATGGAGTTGACCTTTCGGTCACGCCGGTGTAAACCCACTGTAGTACCGGAGGTCACACACACACACACACACATAGTATAATATTCTCTGTGTGTGTAGTTGTGCTGACTACCAACGCCGCAACCACTGGTGCATCATCATCATTGGATGGTAAAAATAAAACGAAAAAATTTTTTATTTTACATTTTTTTTTTTAAAGCAATATTTCTTTTCCGAAAGTGTAGCCTACGTCAGTATTAGCGTGTGTACTTCCAGCTGGTTTCCTGCACCTCTTTAAAAAAAAAAAAAAAAAAAAAAAAAAAGAAAGAAAATTTTCAAACCACAGAGCGCCAGCCGCACAGCCTGAGATTTCCCATCGTGTGTCCGGATGAGGTCCCGCCCCTCTCTATACAGCTCCAAGGCTGCAAAAAAGGCTGGAAACTAGAGGCTTCTCCATAGGCGCCGGATCATCTGTGCTGCTCTACACACACAACAAGGGTCACACGGATGCGAAAACACGAATAAAACCTCATCCAGCCAGTTACTTCTACAGTCCATCCCACGTGGTACAATTTTAGGTAACTATAGACAAATTTTTCTTTCTTTTTTTTTTCTTTCGTATTGTTGTATAGTGAAACAACTCGTTAGGGAAATCAAATCGTAAAAGAAACCATTTCGACGTATCTAGCAGCCCATTTTTTTCCATTCTTTTCCTTCAATAAAAAAAAAAGAAGAAAGTGAAATTGAGAGAAAGGGATGCAGAGAATGATAGGGAAAACATGCAATGTTTGCGCAGGGAGCAGGTCAGGTTCATTCAACTGGATGCATGAAAGAGACTTGACGGGGGTAGGTGGAGTTGTCGAGGGTAATTATTTACTACGTACAACTATATGTAGACATTCCCATAACGCCGTTGGGCAATCGCAGTCTATAGCTCCATCATAATTCTTGTTTCTTTTATTCTCCTTTTTCTTTTTTTCATGATAAAATTGAACTCGGGTCTTTATTGAACAGGGACAACAAAAAGTCGTTGTCTATTTGTTTGGTTCTTTCTTGCATCTATAACAGTAGTATTTCCGCAGTCCTCGTTATCGTGACCCTTCTGACCTTTCAGGCATTTCTATTGAAGGAAATAATCATTTCTTTTTCTCCCGCTCTTTCGTTCGTGCCACTGAGCAAAATCTGATTGGGTTTAGACTCCCGACTAATTCGTTTATTCAAATCCGTGTGTAACTGTCACACTTTCGCTTTCCTTTTGAAATTGACGGGAGATTAGTCGGGAAAAAGGCCGCCTTGCCATTTCAATTGACCACATCTGGTGGATATCGTTATCTTGTGATTACTACAACATTTCTCAAGGTCTCTCAATCACACGACTGGCTGGAGATTTAAATCATTGACAAATTTTTCCATTTCAGAAAAAAAAAAAGAAAAAAGTTTGAACGAAAAAAGCCTTGCGGGTTCGTGTAATGGGCGCTTACATAGACGTACCTGGCGGGCATTTTCATTACGAAGCCGACGGGGGTACGTTGTATACACTACTACAGTTGTTGCCTTACTATAACAGAAGAAACTAGTAAAGAGTCGGGTGGAAGTGGTGGGGTAGCAGGAAAGGAAAGAGAGAGAGAGAAGTTCCCATGGTATATATAACGAGTCACGACCGAAGGTTCAGACTATATAACACAGATGAGGAGGACACACACAAGAGAGGGCTCCCCTCCCCTCCCCTGGAAACAAAAAATAGAATGAGGGCGGCCAGTGGTTACATACACACTCACATCCTTCCATTATTTCTTTTTTTTTTTTTCTCATGATTCTTGTTGTTGTTGGTGTCCTGTAGGTGAGCAAATGTACTCGAGGCGGCAACAACTTCCGGTGGAAGGTTGTTTCATCATCAGAATTTATAAAAAAAATCATTTCAATCTTTTTTCCTAGTGGACTATTGAAAATTCGTTTTTTTTTTTATTATTATTTAAAGAAAGAAAACCGATTAGAAGGATCACACATAAATCTCGTTTTACATCGCGCTCCTACGCCTATTTTTTAAAGGAACATTGTCGGTAAGAATGGGAGGGAAAATCCAAGAAATGAGTTCATTAAAGACTTGAAATCCCCTTTTTTTCTTTTGTGTATTGTTGCGCACAGAGATTGTAGAGGCGCGTCTTGCTTTTGCGTGTGAAAAATCATCTCTTGTATTTTTATAAGAGCGGCGGAAAGAATCCATACCATCTGGGGGTCGTTTTCTCTTTTTTGTTTTGTTTTCTTTTAAATCAGATCTCGCAACCCCATTTGACAACTGCGCCAATTTTACTATTTCAGATCAAGGGGGGGGGGATATTTTTCAACAACAAAAAATGGTGGTCGTAATTTTCTTGTCATCGGCATTTATTTTTTCCAGAATTTCTTTGCGTTTTCTCCACATAAACAAAACAAAAAAGAGGAGATAATTTAGAAAATTTCAAAACAGTTGGCCAACCGATGATTGGATGACTACTAGCTTGGCGTTAGTTTCAAACGCTTTTGGAACAACAAGCCGAACGGGTTGCACACAAAGCGGCCCCCAAAAAAAAAGGTTTTGGAACAAAAAAACAGCTGCGCTCCGTCAATCGACTCAAAGAGCTTTTTTTTTTTTATTTTAAATCATTTTCAGATTTTTGTTTTCTTGCTCGTGTGTTTGTGCTTCTCCGTTAAAAACTCGTGCGCTTTTTTTTCTTCTTTCCTCCCGTGAGACGCAAGGGTCAAAGTTCATCGACGCCGCAAAACACCGCAGGAAAAAAAAAAAAATTATCTGAAAACGAACGAATGTGCGCAGGGTTTTTGTTGGCTCGCGCTCTCTTTCGTGCCACTGTCTTTTAAAAAAGAAAAATTATTTTTTTAAACGCAAAATCAACCGGAAATTATCACCCCGAATGCTCTAATTTTTTCACTACCCTAAATTCTATCAATTTTGTTTTTTTAAATCTAGAATTTCTTAGTGGCGGAACAGATGGATTCGACACCCCCCAAAGAAAAAAATGGAAATGATAAATGGCGACAATGTGGTTTGGTCGAAGAGGGTAGTAGTATACTCTATTACACACACAGTCAACAACAACAAGAAAAGCTTTTTGGCGGATGACGGAGGGCTATAAGAAGGGGGATCATAAGGGGCTGCAACAGTGGCTCGTGCTCGGATAAAAAGTCGGATGAAAAGAAGAAAAAAAAGACTCGGATTACATCATAGTCTTGTATAAAAAGCTCCCCGTGCCGACCTTTGATTCCCCTCGAGATCTAATAACCAACCCCTAGCCCATCTTAACTAAAGCGTCACATATTTTCTAATATTTCTCTATGGTTGTGCGCATAATTTTGGGGCTCTAAAAAAAAGGGGGGGGTGGATTTTTCTTTTATCCCCATAGAATTTATTTTATTTTATTTTTTTCGGGGTGGTTTTAGGTTTCTGCGCTTGCAACGGCCACCGCATTGGCCCCCCTCATTTTTTTTTTTTTCGCCCGTCTGTCTCTGCTCAATGTCAATTTTTATGACATGGAACATGACGAGAGTTCCGAAGCTTATGTCTTCTCTCTTACGGGCCCTCTCCTGTTTAGTACACATATGCCTGTCTTTTAGCAATGGGCTTATTATGATCGTGCAAGGAGAGGGTCTCGTTTGTTTTTTTGAATATCATCTATTTTTTTTTTTTGTCTTTTTCATTTATTTATTTTTATTTTGCAGACGAAAAAAAAATAAAAAAAGGGAGGAAGAAAAAAGAAAGGGTCATCCGGGTCAATGGAGCCCGAAACGCAGCGTGCGCGCCCGGCCCAAACGGGCCAACTACCTTTTAAACTGGCAAGTTCAAAAGTTCGCGCGCGCTCTTTCTAGACCATCTCTCGCCCTCCTCTTCTCAGCCACCGTATCCACAGGGGGTTGGCCCTAAGAGCGTATAGTACGACTACTACATTTATATAATATACTGTCACTTTTTTCTTTTCTTTTTTAGACGTTCCTCTGTATGTGTCTGTGTGTTGTTTTTTTTTTCCCGCAACCTATTACCCATAGCATTCGCCATCCGGAACGCGATTGAAATGCCACACACGCATCAGACCTACTTAACGAAAAACAGGGACATATTTATTTATTTTCACATCCCACCACACGACGAAGGTTTTAATCTGTTCCATCTACGATTATATCTTTTTTATATGTTTTTTTTTTATTGTTCTAAATTCTTGTTTGGTTTCAATTGCATTTGTAGGAAGGAAATGACGGTCGAATCAAGTTGGCCGAATTTCAGTTTTTGGCTGATTGAAATTAGGAAGCTAACGGATGGATGGAGGGGAAGAAACGGATGTCGTTGACGTCGATCGAGATGGAAGAGGTGTTGCCCCTTCTTTTCGATCGGCGTTCGAGAAAAGAGAAGAAGGAAAAGTCATGGGAGAACTCCCGGCGCCAGTGGGAGAGATGGGAGGAGCTAGGACGCTAACGACGTCCAATGGGGGCCGAGCCAGAGATCAAAGGGGGATGGCCGGAGGGCGCCCGGGGGGCCGCGGCCTCTGGCACGGCGCGCACCAATAGACACACACATACACACTCACACACCGAGAAGGATGGGGCAGCTTGGAAAAGGTCCTTTTTCTTTTTATTATTTCCTTTTTCTTCTTCTTCTTTAAAGAGCCCGCGCACACGTTACCATAACGACAGCCCCAAAAGGCCACCACCTCCTTGTCCCCACCCTCTTTTTTTTTTCTTTTTAGGTTTGCCTTTTCTGCCTGCAGTGTGTGTGTGTGTGTGTGTGTGGGTCTGGCTAAAGGATGGCTGCGCTATGAACCCGAGAGACGGTATCACGGGGCCAGTTGAACGCTGCCGGCCGAACGGCCTCAACGTGTGCCCTCTGCCGCTCCGATACTCCTGACCTTTGAACCATCACACACCACTTCACACTCTGCGCCCATCGCTTTTGACTTTCTTCTCCGTGTGATACTTGGAACGCTGCAACATTTTTTGTTCTCTTTTTTTTTATTTCGCAAAACCAACCGACGACTTGGTTTAAATTTCTTTTGTTTTTTTTTGTTTTGATTCGACCTCGACCATTTCTGGCAAACTACGGGTGTCTGTTCGCAAAGTTTGTGTCCGTGTCGCGTGCGGAAAGAACCGTCCTTTTATTTGGAATAACTCACAATCAAGTGGTCAGTAAGATGTTCTATTTCTGATCTAAAATTTTCAAATTAAATGTTAATTTTTATTCATTTTTAATGTGGACTCTAGTACCGTGATGGATCGTCAATTGTGTCGCTCAGTGTCCCTTTCCAATTGAATACAAGAAAATCAGAGCAAGTGAAAACCAAGGACGCCGTGTGTGTGTGTGTTTTGAAACGGATCATCTACTCGTGTCTGCACACACAGGACTAAATAGTGTCGAAATTATTGCAAAAGGAAAAGGGGAGAAAAAAAGAAATACGAGTGTCTGTGTGAGTGTCTTGTGTGCGTCGCTTAGTGAAAAGAATCCAAACCCCCGAAGAAGAAGAAATCAAAAAAGAATTCCGGAAAGAAGATAGCGGCTTCATCATAGCGTCGTTTCCGCTCTCGCTTTCGGGTCCGGCCATGTCGCTGATGGGGACCATGCCATCCGGGGTGCTGCTGGGCGGCGGTGGAGTCGTCGGCCACGGTCCCGGCGGATGGAGAGACGTTGGCTTGACGAGCGTCGTCGACGATCCCATCGGCCCTGTCGTCGGATCGGCGTCCCTGGGCGGATTAGGCGGACTGGCCATGACTCCGCACCACCAACAGCAACAACAACAGCAGCAACAACTTCAACAGCAGCAGCAGCAGCAGCATCATCAACCGCCGCCGCAGATCTCGACGCCCGGATCTCAGGCCTCTTCCGGCGCATCCTCGTCCGCCTCCAATAACGGCAAAGACGCACCCAACGTCGAGTGCGTCGTCTGCGGCGACAAGTCATCCGGCAAACACTACGGACAATTCACCTGCGAAGGTAACATAATGTTAAAAAAAAAAAGTCGAAAGATGTCCAGGATTCTCAGGGATTCTTTGCATCCTGGTTTCGATTTTTTATTTATTTATTTATTTATTTGGTCGGTGTGTAACAAGGATTTTGGAAAAGGCCAAAAACATGACAAGTACAAGGGACCACACGTACACCACAAAAGCCGATTGAGAGAAGGAAAGATTGAGGTCTCTTTTGTTTCACCGATTTGACGGTTGATGATTGCTCAATTAAGGAGGTCGGTTAAAAGGCATAGGGAGGCAGGGATGGCGAAGTGCAACGTGATGGAGGGTCATCGTTCTCTTGTTTTCATTCTCTCTTTTTACCTTAACGGATGTATCGATGATGAAGAAAGAAGAGAAAACAACACAAAACATTTTTTACGACTTGATGGTTTGAAAAACTCTTCGTTGATTGACTCGGCGGTGGGCGCCCCCCCTCTATAATATCCTCTTGCGATCCTCCTCCCATTCTTTTTTTCCTTTTTACGACCCAGCTCTTATACACATGTATAGACAGTGTATCGTTGCGTATTAGTTGTTTAGATATACCTGGCGGTGGATTTTTTTTTTTTTCTTCTCTTCTCTCTTTTCGGTGTGTGTGTGTGTGTTATCCTCACGGTCATTCCACACTCTAACGACCTTACATAATTGATTATTGCCAGTCACACAGACGTAAAAAGGAAAAATGCTCATTCTTCTCTTCATTGATGGTTTAACCGCAGACTATTATACAACAGTTGTAATAATTCGTGTATTAGTAGTAACAGGTTCATACATTTTAGGATTTTTTTTTTTCCTTTTTCTTTGTTAGCAGGGTGGGGAGTTAAAGATTGGATAATCACACACAGAGGATTAGTTAGGTTTCTGTTTAGAACAGAATAGGGATTTTCTTTTTATGGACTGGATGGATGGATGGGGGGGGGGTTACACAGTAGCTCGACACAAGCACAGGTTGATTTATTTACGACACGTAAGTAGTAAGAGCTGTCGTAAAGTGGCCGAGTCTATGTTCGTTGGGGACTTTTGGGGTTGGGTGAGAGGGGGGGGTTTGTTTTGATGGCATCCATCCTCGGTATCATGGTCTCTCTTGGGCTTGTGATTGTACTCGGAAGTCTATAAGACTTTCCCTTTTATAGGCACAAAGAGTGCCATCACCCACCAGTTCTTTTTGCCGAGGCTATGTAGACATGCCATAAAAAATGACGTTAGCTTTTGTTTTTGTCTGTAGGGCATTCCAAATCAATCGATTTTTTGTACTTGAACTTTCAAAAAAAAATAAATATTTCAGATTTAATTATTTTTTTATATTTTTGGTATAGGATGCAAAAGTTTCTTCAAGAGGAGCGTGCGGCGGAATTTGAGCTACTCGTGCCGGGGCAACCGCAACTGCCCGGTGGACCAGCACCATCGCAACCAGTGCCAGTACTGCCGTCTGAAGAAGTGCCTCAAGATGGGCATGAGGCGAGAAGGTGGGTCCCCATTCACCATCCACCACAGCATCATGCACTCTTTCCACCCTTACCACTACCAAACACCTCCACCAGTTTGGAACCCTCTTTCTGCTACTTCTACCACTTGGGCTACTACTCCGGCTTCTTCTTCTTCCACTGCTAGTCCTACTACTACTACTACTACTACTGCTACGAGGCCGGCATTTTTAGCGGTCGGCCACGGTGGGTCATGGCTCCTCCTCCCTCTCGCACACACTATCGACTTCTTATTTAGAAATCTTTATTCATTTTTTTTTTTTTTTTCTTCTTTAAATTACGTACACATACACATTGAACCGATTAGGACCAACGGTTGTGTGTGGGTGATGTCAAATCATTCTTGGGTGCTCCCTATTTTTTTTGTTATTTTCTCTCTCTTTTTGGGTGGACATTTCCCACCTTCTGTCATTTTTCTGGATTTTTTTTTTTTTTCTGGGATCTCCCCTCCCTCTTCTGTCGAGATTTATACGCGAGATTTTCTCTTTCCCCCTGTTGCGGTTTCAACTGACACCCTCCTCTTGCTCGCGCCCCTTCATCTGCTGTTTCTTCAGTTACAAACGTGGTCGACCGTCAGAATCTCTATGATGTTATACCAATTTAGCCCTCCCCCCGTCTCTCTGTTTCTTACTTTGAAAAGAAAAAACTAAGTCATTTGTCAAAGACTAACCTCCCTTGCACACCAAAAAAACTGGAACTCTCCAAGAGGTTTGTGAGATGCTCGTTAACTTTTCCCTTCGCCAACAGTCGGCCGTTCTTCTCTCTGGGTTTTATAAATCAATCTGGTCATGGCAACGGTGTCCGTTGTCTCTGCGTTAATTGAGTTTTCTTTCGAGCGGACTCTGCGCTTCGACTGGAACATCTACGCGCTTGAAGACGTTCGGGATTTAGTTCTGTGTCTTCCCGCCGTTAATAATTAGATGAGTGCAACTCGGCCCGAGAAACTCTGCAGCAAGTTGTTGTTGTACGTTTCGTATGCGCCTAATTCTGTGATTAGAGCGTCGTTAACAACTGGTTAATCACTCGTAAACACAGAGAGAGAGATCCCCCCTTGTTTCATCTGAGAGCAGGGCTGTTTTAGTTTTTTTTTTTTCGTGTGGGGGACGCAAAGATAGCGCAACCAGTTGTGTGAGAAACGTATACCTCTTAAGGGTCTGCGTGTGTAATAACAGGGCGAGCACGCTAATGCTACAGTATGTAATATTCCCTCCTTTTCGTCCCTCATCCTAAATTAGTTATTTAACAACAACACAAAAATTAAAAAAAAACTAGACTACGACTAGATTTCCAAATTGCTTTTTTTTTTTTTTTTTTTGTTTTTATTTGAAAATTGAAAGACCAAAATTTGTTTTTAGACCAAATTGCTTTCACCTTTTTCTTTTCTTTTAAGTCCAAAAGGTCCCCCCCGCCCCCCTAGAAAAAAAGTTTTAATAAATAAAACAAGGAACCCCCCTTTGATTTTCTTTGGCTGGAACAGAAGAAGAAGAAGAAAAAAAAGAAATTTTTAAAGATCCAAAACGAGGGGGGGATATCCAAAAGACTCGATGGATGGAATGTGTCTGCTTTAATTTCCTCAACTCAGGCGAGCATCCTCAACATATTTTCCAGGGCAAGGGGATGTGTGCGCAATGGGGTTTTTATTTTTTTCGCTGAGGGTCCGAGTCGAGCTGGAACGTTGAAGGGAAACCCACAGTCCAAGAAAAAGCACTAGGGTCCGTATCCTCTCTGTCGGAGGTCGTGGGAACGGCGACCTATTCGACTTGAAAAAACTAGGCCTTTACAAGAGTACTCCATCTTGTGTATTTCATATCTTCTTTTCTTTTAAAAAGAAGAAGAAGAAAAAAAGGGCAGAATGTTGGTTAGTTGTTCACATTATATTGCTCACCACGACGAGAGATATGAATGTCCAACACCTCCCCCACCACTAAACTTGTAGGCCGGCCAGAAGTAAGAAAACGAGATGAGTAACATACACACAGAGTCGATGTGTTATGTTCTTCTCTCCCCCATTTTTTTGAACCTTTTAAGCTTTCCACCCTTTTTCTTTTTCTTTCTTTTTTTTTTCTTTTAAAGAAAGAAAAGATTCTTGTTCCAACAAGTGGGAGAGAAAGGCTAGCGGCTCGAGACGTATACATGTGTTTGCTACAAGTTACACATTTTTAGAACTGAGCTTTGTTTTTATCGTGAACAGAAATCTTTTTTATCTTGGGGATCTAAATCAGCTGATTGTGTTTTGTCATGACATTTCATCCCAATAATGGGATAACAACAGATGATTGGCACACGGTTTTGTTTGGTCGTTGTTTGATCGTTTTAATTGCATTGTTTACGTTATTGTTTTTAAAGAGATTCGTCTGTTTCAAGTCTTAAATTTAATTTTTTCCTGGCGAAACGGACACAAAACTATTGGAGAAATGAAATGGATTGCATTTAACGAGCATTTTGCGAATCGCAAGATTTTTTAAAAAATGAAAATTCCATCGTGTTTTACCGAGCATTTTTTGTTTCTTTCCCTCTGACTCTTTGAAAGAATTAAAAAAAAAATCTTTTTAATATTTAAGAATGGAGCTCCTCCTCTTCGTCCTCGAGACCAAATAACAATAGGTTTTTTTTTATTCGTAGAAGAAAAAATGAAAATCAAAGTAGGAAGACGAAGAGATACGAGAGAGAGATGAATAGGCCATTATGTATCAAGCAAAAGGCTAACGAGTTCGTTTTTCTAGACTTTATACACACGTTTATGTGTGTGTGTACCACACTACCCCACCCCTTGTAGCTTTATCCGAGCCCACCTTCTAATCGACACACAATCAACCATTTTCTTGCCTTTCTTTTTTCTATTCTTCACTTTTCTTCGTTATGTTTTTTTTTCCTTCGATTGTCCGTGACCGATCCCCTTTTTTTTCTCGTTCCAAAATGGAACAAGAAATCCGACCAGACCCCCGAAAAAAAAAAATGCCAGAACTGCAGATAGAGCTCTACACACACCACTTGAAAAAAAAAAAAAAAAAACTGGAAAAATGCAGTCGACCGAAAATTATGTTTCGGGCAGTAATAGTAGTGGTTATAATAGTTACACACATACACACACACACACAAAAAGGAGTGTGTTAGTGCATGGGCAGCCGATACAAGACAGAGAGAGAGAGAGAGATCCATATGAAATAATCTGTTTTGTGTTTGTTATCTTTTGGCAAACGCGTCAACAGCCAAAGAAATAAATGCCGCATCGTGAGCCCACAGCAATTCGAGAAGAGCCGGAGGAGATTTTTTTATTTTTTATTTTTTATTATTGTAGAAGGAAAGAAGAAGAAGAAAAAAAAAAAAACAAGAAAGTATAACACATCTCCAACGCTGGCGGCAAATGTTATTTCAATTTTTTAATGGTTGTTTTATTTATTTATATATTTTTGTGTGTGTGTGTGTGTGTGTGTGTGTGTTTTATTACTTTTATTTTTTTTAAACGCCGGAAATGTTTTTTAAGACGAAGTAAGAAAAAACAAAAATTTTGGTTTTGGAAGATTTAAAAAAAGAAAGAAGGAAGTTCCAGAAAAAGTTGCGACTTCAAAAGAGAGGAGAAAACGAAAATGAAAAGGGAGAGAAAAAAAAAGGGGGACGGATGATAATGGGTCCGACAGTCAAGAAAAGTGAATAATCATATTATACATGCGCACGGAATGAAACAAAAGACATTCATTCGGGCGGGCCGGCGGCCACGCTGTTGTTTTTTTTCTTATTTCGTTTTCTTTCCCTTCTTGTTCACGGATTTCGCTCTGCGCGGCTCATGCCTTTCTTGTTTGTCTATTTCAATTCTTTGTTTTGCATTTTGAACACAAAAGCAATTTAACCAAGAAAAGAAAAATGTGATTTAATCCTCATCAACAATTTTATTTTTGTGTGTGTGTGTGTGCAAATAATTGAATTTACATAATTTTGCTCGTTAAGAATACGGCGGAGGAAGAAAAAAAAATGACGGGCAATTCCCGTTTCAACTGTTTTTTTGCGCTGGAAAAAAAAACGAAACAAAACACTTTCCATTCTATGTGAGGGGCGGCTACACCCTTTTTCACGGCCTAATGGACTCACCCGACACACCCCAACCCTTCCTTTATTTACCTAATTTCAACTTTTCCTTTTTTTCTTAAAACGTGAAAGTGACTTAACATGTTTTACTTTCCCTATCACCTCACTATCCATCCATCAACCTTACTCTTTACAATTAAAAAAAATAATAATAATCATAAAAAAAAAATGAAATTACTTATTTTACGTTTGTTTATTAGCTGTCCAGCGAGGCCGAGTTCCACCTTCGCAGCATCCGGGTTTCCCTGGCCAGTTGTCGTTGGCCAACGGCATCGGCGGCGGGGGAGGCGGCGGCAATATGGGCATTGGCGGCGGGGGTGTCGGTGGACTGGGCGTCGGTAACGACGGCGGCCTCAACGGCTCTCACGGCTACCTGTCCAGTTACATTTCGCTGTTGCTGCGGGCGGAGCCGTACCCGACGTCCCGCTACGGCCAGTGCATGCAACCGACCAACAACATCATGGGCATCGATAACATTTGCGAACTTGCTGCCCGTCTCCTGTTCTCGGCCGTCGAATGGGCCCGCAACATCCCCTTTTTCCCCGATCTCCAGGTAAATTTTTTTTTGTTGCAAAATTCACCAATGAATTGAATGTATTTGATGACGTTTGTGTGTTGGTGGCGTAGGTGACGGACCAGGTGGCGCTGTTGCGCCTCGTTTGGAGCGAACTGTTTGTGTTGAACGCGTCGCAATGTTCCATGCCGTTGCATGTGGCTCCGTTACTGGCCGCCGCCGGATTGCACGCCAGTCCCATGGCGGCTGACCGTGTCGTCGCCTTTATGGATCACATCCGCATCTTCCAGGAGCAAGTGGAGAAACTCAAAGCCCTTCACGTCGATTCGGCTGAATATTCTTGTCTCAAAGCCATCGTCCTCTTCACCACAGGTACGCGCAATTTCAAAGGGAAAATGCCATTTGACCTTATCGCCAGTTAACTTTGTCCCTGGACACACTTTTGTTTCGACTCTGTAGCAGCGGCCGTTCCAATGTTTTCGATCGATGATCGACAATCGATAGGTTCTCGATTTGATTTTGTACCGGCAGGTTAAACCGAACACGTGCGTTCGTGTAGGAAAATTCCAATTCAATATTGGATTGGGTTGAAATGATTTCAACTTGATTTCCACCTTGTGCTTGTCCATTCTGCTTTTGTCTGTCATCGCCCACCCCCACAATCTCATGCGGATAACGAAAAAGAAAACACACAAAAAAAAAGGGCCTTCAACACGCGATGTTGTTCAAACATTCATCCGGCTGTATCAGTGCGTCCCCTTTTAGACAGAACGAGGCCCAGGTGAAATCGACCGACCAAGCGACCGATTTTTGCTGCCCCCGGGGGTGCAATTGCGACATCCTGCGTGTGTGTGCAGCATCAGACATGCACTTCACTTGCGGCTTTCATAATTGATCGAGATCAACGTGAATTCGTAAGGAGGCAAATGTGTACGGCCAGGAGAGAGGAGGGAGGGCTAGAAACAAAACACGTACGGTCGCTAGTTTTGTTCCACCAGTTAGGATACGTGTGTGTGTACAGGGTCGGGTTAGATATTGCCAGGGAGATGTGTGTGTGTGTGTGTTCAGGGAGGGGGTAGAGTGAAATTGACCGATGGGGTCCCTTTATAAATCGTTTTCGCATTCAAAAGCGCGCCCTTTTTTTAAAAAAATTTATCCAGGTAAAAAGAAAAATGCTGTGCAAGTTCGCCAGTTAAGTCGAAGCCAATCCATCAAATAATGGCAATAGCGCTCAGTTTGGAAATAATAAAGAACGAAAACTTCAGAATGCCCCCACCCCTTCCTCCAAAGAAAATATAAACCCAGGGATCAATTTTCTGTTGTGGTCCTAGACCCCCCCTAACAGTTTGCCAGTCTTCGTATGCTAATCGAGTGAAACAATTAAATGCGTTTTTCGTGACGATGTGCCTGTGCATTTCCATTACGACTCTGGCCGAAGTTTGGAAGTACGTAAAAATAGCAGTACGATGATAGCTTTAATTTAAGTCGAAAAAAAAAACAAAAATCAAAATGTGGTCGGATGAAGCAATGGACGCCGTCGAGTCTGGAGTCGATAAGCGACGGATTGGATTTCTTTTTCTCTTTTCCGATTTGTCTCTTCTTTTTTCTTTTTGAGTAGCTGGTGTTTGGTACCCCGCTTATCGGTGCGGAACACGTGCGGGATTAGTGCGTGTGTGTGTGTGTGTAACAAATCTCGTCGACTTACATCCCGAATGAGAGTGAGAAGAAGAAGGAAAAAAAAAAGAGCCCATCACAAAGTCTTTTGCGGCGACGTCACAGGGGTCACCGTTTGAGGTCGTCTTGATTCTTCTTATCTCATTTCTTCTCTCTTTAACGTCTCGATTGGGCATTGGCAGCTCGAAACCAATAGGAAAGAAAGAAAGAAAAAAATAAAATAAAACAGATTGGACTTTGAAAGTTGAAGAGTTTATCATCAAAAGTCATCAAAGTTTTTTTTTTTTTTTTTTTTTTTTTGATGGGGGGGGGGGAAGTTGGGCGAGGTCATCCCAAAAGAAGAAGTGGTAGCACTTTTTTGATTAGGCAGACCGCGCCCCGTTTGTGTGTAACGCTCGTTTTGGCATGGCGAAAGGAAAATTCGAACGATTTTGCGGTTTTTTTTTTTTTGTTTTATTTTGTTTTTTGGAGGGATTTCTTTTTATCCCCCCTCACTTGGTTCGCCTTACATCTCGTATTTCTTTTTTTTTTTTTATTATTATTATTTTCTAGCTGGAAAGGAGGATAACGCACACAAAATAGTAACAACAAAAGAGAGTGTGCCGAACACTAGCAAAAGCTGCGACAGATGCGTAGTATTGGCTCATAATCAAAAATGCGATGGTAGGGTGGGGGGGGTAAAGAAGAAAAAAAAAAGAAACTGTTTCTACCCAAAAAGCTGGCCAGATGAGAAAGAAAACATTTGATCGAGAGAAGGGGAATAGACATAACAGCTTTTATTATTAGATGTGCGTAAAAGAAATAATCGCCATGGCAACGATGTAATGCAATTTATTTATTTTTTTTTTTTTGAAAACTGTTTTAAAAATAGACGCTTGCGGATTGTCGGATGTTGGACACATCGAGAGCCTGCAGGAGAAATCTCAGTGCGCCCTGGAAGAGTACTGTCGTACGCAATACGCTAATCAACCAGTCCGTTTTGGCAAATTGCTTTTGAGGCTGCCATCTTTACGTACAGTGTCGTCGCAAGTCATCGAGCAACTCTTCTTCGTCCGGCTGGTCGGCAAAACGCCCATCGAGACACTCATCCGCGACATGCTCTTATCCGGTTCCAGTTTCAATTGGCCCTACATGCCATCTATGTAAAACAACATTTTATTAATATTTTATTTGATTTTTATTTGTTCTATTTTTCGGATTTTTGTTTTGTTTTTGTTCCGCTGGTGAAATTTAAATGTTGTTTTTCTATGCCGTGTTTTGCACAGGAAAACGATTTCTCTTTCTCTCGCTTTTTTTTCATCTTCTTTTCAAATGACATTCGATATTAGTGTATAGTGTTATATATATATATATATATATATTATATATATACTGCCATCTTCCCCCTATATACCCCCACACGCCACCACCAAACCTCGTGTGTGTTTTGAGATATACAAAAAAATAGTCGCCCTATTATGTTTAGGCTGGTGGAGGGGGAGGAAGGCAGAACTTATCTTCGGAAACTGCTACTTAAATACCGTACTATATATTATATTTGATAGAGGAGATTAAAAGGTATCTAACAATTCTTCTTTTCTATAATAGACACATCCGGTCATGATCTGCAACAATGAATAAGACGCATTTTGAAAAATTGCTATTAGGATTAAAAACAAGTTTACTTCATTACGGCTTTTGATAACATTTAATAATTTTTTTTTCTTCACTTTTCAAATATATATTATACATATATAGTATGATTAATTATAACTACTATTGATTATACCGAATCACCTCGGTATATATATTATTAATGAAAAATCACAACAGGAAAAAAAAAAATGAGATAACAAAACAATATTCATTCTATTCACTATGTCTGATATTTTCCTCGTCTCGGTTTAGCAACAACAAAACAAAAAAAGGCAAAAAAAAAAAAAAAAGGAATAATTAATTTTTGTGTTTATGTGTGTGAACAGCGTCAAGCCAAAGTTGTGTACAGTCTGTTTAAATCATTTTTGTTCCTCCCTCAAATCGACAGCTCCCCCTCTATCAAAATTAATGTATGTTTGTTTCAATTTTGTGTTTTCGTGTCGACCCAGTTCAATTTTTGTTTTCAATGATATTTCATCGGAATCAGTGGTTTAATACTTTTTTATTATTATTATTACAGAAATTCATGTGTGGATGTTCTTCTCAGTGTAAAGTGTAATACATTGACGATTTGATCCCCACTTTCTTCTTTAAAAAAAAATGAAATCATTTACAATAATTCAATTTAACTATTAAGCAGCCAAACAGTTCAAAAGGCAATGATTCGCCTTTGAAATGATTCGACTTCCTAAGCGACATGGAAAAGGAGTTGAAACCACACTGGCAGATTATAAAACTGTCGACTTGAAACACGTCACGTTGACAATTATTAAGGATTTACCTTGTCTCTGTTTCCCGTTGTTTTCTTTGTGGATTTGGCCGTTTCAGTTTTCTTCTTTTGCGATAAATGAAAAAAAAAAAATAAAAACTCAGTTCTCCAAAAGAAAAGAAAAAAAAATGTTAAGGTAACGGGGGAGGGGGTCAAAGTAGAGGGCGGGGCCGAGAGGCCAAGCGCCGGTAGTCCGTCGTAGCGTAACTGGCCGCCGACACGCACGGACACTCCCGTTCTTCGGCTGTGTGTCTGTTCCAAACGAGACTACCCCTTCCAAAATATAAAATTCAAAAAAAAAAAAAAAAATCCCAGGGTTGCGCACGCGCTTTGCATGTCTAGAAACTGGCCACCCTACCCCACTTTGCTTTGTGTGTGTGTGTGTGTGTTAAAAGATAGGGCTGGAATTGAAGGGGCTTCCGTTTGACGACACCCGGCCAAAAGCCAATAAGGCAAAAGTCGTCGGCGGAAATCTCAGCGTTGCGTGATCCAAAGGGCTTCTGTCGTGTAACAGACGCTCAGGTAAGGGTCGGTCCGCAGGAACTCGAGAAACCGTTGCAATGTCTGGTCCCCCTCTTCACAATTTTTGTTTTTCATTTCTGGCCGCATCTTTTTCCTGTCAAAGGGACTCTTTAGTGTGTGTGTGTGTGTGTGTCTTCTTCTTACACCTTTTTCTGGTTGAAATTACGAAGCCCTTATTGCACAGCTTTTTGACGGTGTGCACAGGTGACTGGCCGAGCCAAATAGGGTTAAACAGACGCTAATTTGATGAACCCCTCCGTTCGGCGTCACGTCAGTGGCCAAACGAATCCAATTACAATCACAAACATTTTGTTTCTCTTGTTGGATGGCAAAGTTTTGCTACTTGCGCTCGTGTGTGTCTGTTGTGTGTGTAATGGACGACAACTGCCTCTTGCATAAACAGTGAAACACCACCGATACTCCAAATAGACAAGAGAACAGAGATTTTGTTTTTTTTTAAACGGCATGCGCCTTGCGTTTTCGCCCTCCTTAATCCATGGAAATGAATAAATGAATTCAATTCTATTTAAAAGAAAAAAGAGGTGTGGTTAAATAAGAGATTATTCAATTTGTTGCTGTTGCTTTTGCTGCCATTTTTCTTCCATGAACTGAAATATACTGGACATGCTACAGTATGAGGTCATCTCGTGTTGCGTGTGACCTGTACCGACAAAACGTCCCCCCCAAAAAAGAATACAATAATTTATTCATTTTGGAAATTAAATTTAAAACAAAAATGTAATAGTTTCATGCGGAAAAAAGAATCGAAATTATTCACCTGCCGATACGCGATCGATATCGTTAGGCGGTCGTCCTATTGGCGTATCCAGCGGTAGGCCGGATGATACCCAATTGCGACCAATCTACAGGACAAATGAAAAAGGTAAATCAAATCAATCTCGTAATTCTTTCTAAATTTTCAATTTCAAAAAAAAAAAAAATCTTATTTCAAATCACGCATGAACTCGAGTGATAAATCTCAGCGGAAGGAAGGAAGCAAAACCAGTGTGGAATCCGTGCAGTGGAGAATTTCCCACGAGTTTTTGATCCGGGCTCTGAGTTCCGCTTTGGCTACTCTCATGACCGGCTACCCTCACGGTATTTCCTTCCTTTTTTTTCTTCCTTCCGCTCTTCAAACGCATGGCCCTTTTACCTACACCTCTTGTGAATGTAACTAAACAAATCCCGAGCGCAAAAATTGAAAAAAAAGGGGAATCAAATAGGGCGCTCTCTTCCAGTTCCGGTTGTTGAACAACTATTTCAATGGCTTCGATGACATTTCTTTTTTTCCTTTTTTTTCGGAATAAATAAACATATTTCCATGTGTGTGTGTGTGTGTGTGTGTGTGTCTGATGGCTGTGTTTTGTTTCAAATGCACCTTTAAAAAATAAAAGTGGGTATGGATGTCGTGTCGTGTTTCGCCGGATGATAACGCAAAGTCCAACAATGAAACCGACATCAAAAAGAAGAAAAAAAATAAATAAACGAGTAATATAAAGATTTTTAAAAATGGATTTTTTTTTTTTTAAATGAACAACGAAGATACCGATGTTAAATCGGCGTGTTATTTCTTGTTCATCTTTCAAGAAAGAAAAGAAAAAAAGGGGAAAAAAAAAAGAAAAATAATATTAAGATAATTTACGATGGCTATTCACAACCACAACGAAACATGGCGCAATACAATACGACACACAAAGAAATGTCGGGAAGAGAGGAAAGAAAAAGGGGGGGGGGGAATAAGAAGAGGAAGAAAGACGAAGAAAAAGACGTCATATAGAGAGATGTTGCGCCCGCCCTGAGGGTTTCTTTTTCTACCTATTTATAGGCGGTTACGATACACACACACACACACTACACACAAAAGAAAGGTACGATTTTTTTTTTTTCTTTTACTGCCCATGCATTCCAGGTAGACAGAAGAAAGAAGAAGAAAAAAACACGTTGTATATTAATAATGATTTAAACACGAGCCGCCCAAATGACAAGTCTTTCCCATTTTTTCCGATCGAATGGGGTAAAGGCGGCATCGAGTCACTCCTCTGCCATTGAAATAGGGGCTCTTACTACTATATTATGTAGTTATATGTACGACATTATTATTTTATATAGTGGGTCGTATATAAATTGTCATAATGAATTGCAGGAAATTCCCACGCTTTTATTGTTTTACAGCCCTTCCCGCATTATTATTTTGTTTTCATTCAAACTAGGAGAAATCACGTCGCCAGTGAGAAAATGAATAGAAATGCGACGGGGAAAAGGGGTGGAATGAATTTAAAGAGATGAAGAATGTCGAACTGAAAGGGGTGGAATGAAAGAGAGATCAAACAGGGTCCAGGCCCAGATTGCCGCTGGCCGGAAGCGGAAATACGGAGACAACAGAGTCGGTAACGCTGTACAAATCTGTGAGTTAAGTGCGACATGCACAGCTAACCCATTTGACCTGGCCACTAGTGCAACACATTGGCTTGACTTTCAAACTAGTCCCTAACAACATTCACAACCACTTTTCAGGAAAGAGGAAGGGGGGAAGGGAAAATATGATAAATTGTGGAGGGCCCAATTCTTTCTCTTTGAAAAAAAAATAAATAATAATAATAAATTCTTTTCTCTGCGGGAGCGGCTGATTGTTGCAGACTAGTGAATAGGTAATGACTTCCCTCCACCGAATGTTAGTTTTCGTGTTGTCCTACCTGACAAAGAAATTGCTGTAGGCCGGCTGCGATCGTATTGTGGTGGACCAAGCTGTGGACGGAATCCGTCATCGCCAGGGCAAACACGCGATCCTGGAACTTCTTTTCCACTTGACTTGCCTAAGATTTTTAGATTTTAGACCGACATGGACTTTTATCAACCATGACATCTAGCGGGGTAGCATGATTTGCTTACCAGTTCCAAAATACAGACACCGCCGTAGCTGTGCGCCACAAAGGCGATATGTTTAGCCGGACTTTTATCAATAACCTGATTCCAGACTGACGGTCCATAAAAGGAAAATAAATAATCAAATCATGAGAAGAACAGTGAGCAGACTACACTGTCATGAGTGATACCTGATAACAAATGATTCACAGGATTCTCACTGCCCTGCAAAAAAAAAAAATGATTAATTTGATTAACAAATTATTTTGATGTAAATCAGATTTTTAATTACCTGTATCATTTTCTTCTTCTTTTCAATTACTCTATAATTATCATTTGTATTTGTAACTATGACTGCATAACCTTTCTTCTTTGCCATCTCAATGAAAGGTAACTGGGTTCCAGTATCCAGGTTATCATTGATTATTAATCTTTCAGAAGAAAAACAATATGATTATTCAAAAATAATCAATAATTCTAACACACTGATTGACTGACCTTCGAGCCCACTGTCCAGCCTTAACTACACCACTTCCATGGACTAACACAAGCAATTTGTCACTATTGGTGAAAACATCATCACTGACAAAGATGAAGGATTCTATTTCATTAGAACTCACGCTGCAGTCTCCTTTTGTTAAAACTAATTTCTTTAGCTTCCCCCTATTCTCAAGCAGTTCATAGACATGCTGGTCAATTATCTGGAGAAATATGTCCAAAAGTTAATTTGGGATGTATTACAAAACTGTATGTTGTCTTACTTCTCCTAGGGCTTCATAGCGCCTTTGGTTGTAATCATGGTTGTTTTTATCCACTTCGAATTCAAAGGGAAGCTCTCCTGCAAGGCCACTGTTTGGGTCAATAATTCGCAACTGACCCTCTGATCATGGGGAAGATATTGAAAAATTATTGTCATGTTGAAACTGAACATCCATTTCATAACAAATATATACATACGGTCATTGAATGCATAACCGAATTCTTTCAAAGTTTTTGGGAACGAATCATCCATCGCTTGCGAAATTCTGGCTAAACGAGAAGAAATGAATACTGGTAATAACCTGCATAATTAATAGAAGCATTCATTCTAAGGTACTTCGAACTACGTAAAGCAAAAAGAATACGATAGAATTAGTTTGCACATCTTGCCCGCGGGACCTACAGTTGTATAAATAGGTTGAAAGATTAGACGATTGCGTAATATTCTTCACTTGATTTTGTGCGGGAAACGTTTCCCCGATTCTGTCAAACCATGAAATCAGTGATCGCTGCGAGGCTGCGACATTGCGTTATTTTTTCTTAAAATTGCAAACCGGCTCTCACTCTTCGGCTCTTCCTCTACCAAACAATTATTATCAGCTGATTCATTAAACTATTCTTCTTTCCGGCTATTTGTCGGCGTGACTAGTTTCAAAATTTCAGGAAGAATACGACTTTCTTTACACACTCTGCTAATTAAGAGTCCTGAAGCGCGTGATAAACACGTACAAAACAAAAATTTTACGCTTAAAAAACAGTTACAGTGGCATCAACATTTGAATTCTTGACTCATCGAATACTTATCTTTTACAAATAATAAAATAATGCTAACTTAACTTCAATGTAATAGTAAAAACATTTAAAAATTCAACGTTCAGTTGCATGGTTTCAGTCAGCTCTCAGCTGGCAAATCGTACTCTCTTATCGGGTACGGCAACAGACGACCGCCATAAGTTGTTTTACACGTCATTCTTGTCGTTTCACATTTCTCTCTGTCTCAACGAAAAATCTATTGTTGCAGTATTTTCTCATCAGTTTACAGGTTAGCGAGTAAGAAATGTTTCCGTTTAATAAAGCATTGTAAAAACTTGGTTTCACTTATGTTTATTTGAGTGGTCGTTTTTTATGATTGTTTTTTTTTTGTGTGTGCAGTACAGTTTTCAAGAATGGATCGCAGTAAAGTTGGCGAGCTCATGGTCATAACTGGAAATTCCCATCCTGAGCTGGCTGATCTTATCGCCAAGTATAGAATTATATATTTTAAAAAATCTTATTGATGATGACTTGATGCATTCCTTACAATAAGGCGGTTGGGCATCAAGGTTGGTGCTGCTTCGATTTATCACAAGACTAACCGTGAGACTATGGTTGATATTGCTGATTCCGTTAGAGGAAAAGATGTGTACATCATTCAAACAGGAACCAAGTAAATGCTTTTGTTTTCTTTATTTTAGCACACAAATTGTATTCACTTTTAAAAACTTGAGGATGTATCCTTTTAGAAATTATGTCTTCAAACATCAATGAAAAAAACTAAACTAAATTTTATATTTTTTGTTTGAAACACACAATACTTCATAAATTTTGTGAATATTTTAGAGATGTCAACAACAATATTATGGAACTACTGATTATGGCCTACGCTTGCAAAACGTCGTCAGCACGCAGCATTGTGGGTGTCATCCCCTATCTACCCTACAGTAAACAGTGTAATCTTTTTATTTATCCGTTTTAGTTTCCCCTCGTTATGTGAAAAGGACCTTCAACGTTCAATCGAGTTCACATTTTTAGAAGTTCACGTAGATTTGCATGACTAATCAAAACTCATGTAGCCATTTCCTTGCACGTAGAAACTTCAGTAGTTCACATACTACCACTATGTATTTCCGTCCATTTAGTTTGCTTCATCCGATTAACTCGTGTTGTACGTGTCCGATTTCATTCAGAGTTTAATTTCACGTAAAATATTTCTTTTTTAAATTCCTTTCCTCCCCACTCGCAATCCTCGGATGCAGGTAAGATGCGCAAGCGAGGGTGCATCGTATCCAAACTAGTAGCAAAAATGATGTGCCGCTCGGGATTAAATCATCTCATCACCATGGATCTGCATCAAAAAGAAATTCAGGGTTTCTTCGATTGTCCAGTCGACAACCTTCGTGCTTCACCCTTTCTTCTTCAATACATTCAAGAATCCGTAAGTTGTCGTACTACTTTTCCTAACATACTTTTCTGCAAACTTGAAATTGTTTATTTATTATTATTTTATTTTATTACCTTAGCTTTTATTTTTCATATTCATTTTTTTTATTCTTAGATCCCAGATTTTAGGAATGCTGTTATTGTAGCCCGCGATCCAGGATCAGCTAAGAAGGCAACCTCATACGCTGAGCGCCTACGTCTGGGAATAGCTGTCATTCACGGTGAACAGAAGGAAGTAAGGAACTCTTAATATAAAGCCAGCCGCTAACCAGTGAACAAATTCCATTCATTTGTCAAGGCCGAGTCAGACATGGTTGATGGAAGACATTCTCCCCCAACACTACGCAGTCGCACTATGGATGCTGCTCGTGGAATGCCAGTCATGACTGCTAAAGAAAAACCTCCAATCAATGTAGTTGGAGACGTCGGTGGCAGGATCGCTATTATGGTGGTATGTATCAAATTAGCGGATTATTACGAGATGCATAATTTCTACCTCCCTTTTAAAAATAGGATGACATGATTGACGATGTTAGATCTTTCGTGGCGGCCGCTGAAGTCTTGAAGGAACGAGGCGCCTACAAAATTTATGTGATGGCAACCCATGGTTTACTATCGTCAGATGCTCCAAGACTGATTGAAGATTCACCAATCGATGAAGTCGTAGTTACCAATACGATTCCGCACGAGATACAAAAGATGCAGTGCCATAAAATCAAAACAGTTGACATTAGCGTTCTCTTGGCGGAAGCTATTCGTCGTATCCACAACAAAGAATCCATGTCCTACCTGTTCCGCAACGTCACGCTTGAAGATTAAGAAGAAGAAAATTACGATTGCTGGGCCTTAAAATTAACTTGGTATGAACACAATTTATAGTTTCCGTTGAAGTAATCATTCTCTAGCTTACTTCATCATAGGTAAAAACAAAATAAAAATAATGAGAAACTAATTTTCAAAAAAAGTAAGCTAATGGAAAAAAGTATGGAAATTTCTGTGAAACCTTTGTTTTAGTCTCGGTTCCATAGGCGAATATCATTTAAACACCCTGCACTCCATTCAAGTTACATTACAAATGTTACAGCAAAATTAAAGATTATTGTCGTTTTTTGTGTAATCAATGTATTGCTAACTTTTATCGCTGAGCAACTCATTGGTAACATACTGATAAGCACGCCTCTTCGTGAATTGGTTGAAATCATCTGAAAAATGGGATTTTCTGGCTGCAAAAAATAAAAAGGCACGACACACAGAACGAACAAAAATACTATATCAGTGCACTAAGTATGTTAGTACTCACTACATTTAATATTTCAATGATCGCCGATTATTAGATGTATTGTTAACCTAATTATAGATGTTTAAACAACAAGAGCTAAATATCAACCAGCGACAATGGGGCACTAACTTAATCTTCTGTAAAGCAAAGGAAATCATCCTGGCATGAAGACCACAGTGAGTTAACGATAATGCTGCGGAAATCGGAATGTTCGATATTACGTAAACCCTAATCGAACGAAATCAGTTCGGCGACAGCAGGCTGTGGAACATTAGATTGCTGCTGTTGTAACTGGGGCTGTTGCTGTTGGTGATGGTGTTGTTGCATCTGCTGTTGCGATTGACCCATCATCATCGCTTGAGGGGGAGGGGCATATTGACCAGGACCAGCTGCCGGTGCAGAGGCCGGTTGCTAAGAAAACGTAAAAAATGTAAATCACGTTATCGGTTTAAAAATGAAAAAATCGCATTACCTGCTGCTGCTGGTGATGAGGTGCATACTGATGCATACCGGGATGTGGTTGTTGCATCTGTTGTTGTTGTGGATACGGTTGGTAACCTGGATGAGGACCATAATTGGGTCCAGCCATAAGAGGAAGGCCGCCAGGCATTGGAGCTGCCGGATGGACACCAGGCGCTGGTCCAGCAGGATGAATCCCAGGAACAGGATACTGTCCTGGCATTGGATGATACATTTCAGCTGGATAGCCGGAGTGTTGGGGTGGGCCCATGTATGGACCATGCTGATGTGCTTGCTGAGGTGGATAGCCAGGCATACCGGGCGGCATTTGTCCAGGTGGCATTGCTGCCATTCCGGGCATCGGCATCTGGCCCCGTAATTGATACATTTGTTTTTGTTGCTCCATACGCATTTGCATTTCTCTCTCCTCGTCTTGCATCCTCTGCATGGCCAGTTGGCGTTGGTACTGCAAGTATTCTTGTTTCTTTTTACGCATAATTTCGAGCTTCTGAGCCATTTGGATCTGACGTTGGCGTTCAGCTTCCTCAGCCTCACGACGAATTCTTTCACTGTGTTCCTCACGCAACGCATCAAGAGCTGCACGAGCATCTCTCGCTTGCGTTAACTTATCCTGTAATCCTTCGTAATAGACTGGAAAGAAGCAATGACAATTAATCTACATTCGTGCAGTTTTTTGAATTAATGACCTACCCCGGGCGCTTTCTTGCTGCTGAATATATTGCATGAGCCGAGTATGCATTGTTGTAATGTTGAGAAAAAGTGTTTGAACGGAAGAATCGTTGGCAATACTTCTTCCACGGCTAGAATTCGATTTCATTCTGTTAACAAAGATATCCAATTGACTGCTCAAGGTTGAACAGAATTCATCAACTTCATCCGTTTCCCCATTTTGGTATCTCTGTTGCAACAGTATGAAGATTAGTAAATAAGATAGTTGGATTTGGTGACGAATTTGCATACTTCTACGGTTTTCATGCCGTTGTTGGTCGGTGACAATGGCCCTACAGCGGTAACCGGAGCGCTAGGGTAAATTGGAACTTCTACGTCTTTCTCTCGACTATCCTTTTCTTGTTGCTTTTGTTCCCAGTAGGAGCGGTTCAAATAGCGGGCCAGCTCTGGATCTTCAATCTCTGAAGCTGTCACTTTAGACGGCTGGCTTTCCTAGAAAAATGTTAGAAGTTGTTAGTTTGGCAACCCAAACATTGACTGACACCCATTCGACTTACTTTCACTGGAGATGAATAAGTACGCTGTGTATGCGTCTTTCCAGTTTGCTTTTTATGCTCAATTTCTGATTGAGACAAAGCTAGAGCGAGTTGTAGCTCCTCTTCTTCCTGTAATTTTAGCTCCTCTTCTTTGCGACTCTTCTCAGCTTTCAGCTCCGTTGGCTTGCTTGATGAATCCGACTCATCTCTTCCCGGTCTGCCATCACTAGGAGAATGCCAATAGTATTAGGAAGGAAATCTTTACAGAGTACAAGGATTGAGACATTACGAATTATGTTTGTCGAAACAATCCTCGCAAACGCGCACTTCCTTTTCAATGCCGAATTTTGGCAGTGTGCAGCTACGGGGCGTGCATTTACCACAGAAGACTTGTCCACATGCCCGGCAATGGTGCTAGTGAAAAAGCAACGGATGATTGAAATCCAACAGAGAAAAAGCGTCGAATATTTGAGTACCTTACGAACAATTACAGAAAACTGGACTCTGCAACGATGACAATTGTCTCCGTCACTCCAGTTTGGTGCACGATCTGCAGCAAACATAGCGTCACTTTCTCGCAGCGTAGGGAAAGTATATCCTTCTGCTTTCAGAATGTTAAGTGTATCCTGATGGAAGCAGTTACATAAATAAAACCATTTATGTATTCAGTACATGTTGGACTTTACCGGTATTATGCTGTATTTTGGAGCATTTCGAAAAGCAAAAGCCCAAGTTTGGGTGAGCTCCAAGATTTTTGCTCTCACTTTATCATTGGTAGTCTTGTGTACCATTTCCCTAAGCTCATCCATGAAAGCTTTGGAGGCCACTTCTTCGTGGATAGGAGAACCACAGTTCTTTACCACAGACTCCAGCACCTAACGATATGATTAGATAACATGGTTATTTCAGGTTCTGAGTCATTGTGTTGTTAACATTGGTACTTGAAGTGCATATAGTGCCACATATGGATTTTGATTGTAGAAACGCTTTTTAATGGCAGTGATGGCATATTTTGGCCTGCAAAAGAAAGAAAATTCTTAGTCCCCATTTCAAGCTGTTAACTTTTGATAGCAATACTGGCAATCTCCTTGGCAAATGATGTCACATATTTGTATGATTGACTGCCAATCTGGTTCGAGCAGCAAATGACTAGTAGCCTTCTCTGTAACAAAAACATTAAGTAAATACTTCGATATTTTGTCTGCATTAAACACATCTTGCCTAGCGCTACTTCTAGCTCAGACATTTTTTGTTGAATACACAATAGGAAATGAGGAATGACGAAACCGTATATGTACGAACTGAGTGCGGAACCTTACAAGTTCACTTTAATCTCATTTGAGTAAAAAAAAAAATAAATGTAGAAATTGCATACCTAGCTGCTTGTCAAACTCTGAAGTCGATCGGAACATCCTTGAGAAATATTTGCGACTCGTCTGTTGCTAGAAAAGAAAAAAAAAACGCCTCTTGAACAATTTCACCGATGACACACAAGGGTAGCCAGCTGATCACTGATTACTATTGTTAGACGGTATGGCCTAAACAGCAACTAGATCTCACTTGTGAGTTGTGAGTCTTGTGAAATGCGGTATTCGAACCGGACATACTTTTTATCTGTTGTGTTCCAGGACTATGACTCTGCTGAAGGCGAGGTTCGTAAGTTTGTTTGTTTTTTTCTAAATGTGCATAATTTACGATGTAAAGGTTTGAGATTTGTGCTCATAACAAGAACTTTTGAACGCAGACTATACTTAGGACAGTTCTCGTCTTGTTTATTTCATTTTCCAGGTGAAAATCGACCAAGTGCTAAAAATTACAAAGTGCTTCATGTCATTGCAAAAAACACACAAGTAAACTAAGCTACATTCAGAAGCAAAAGGGGCCATCATACTAAAGGCTTGAGTAGTAACATCCGCATCAAACAAAATCTGCCAACATTGGGTCAAACAAGAAGATGGGGACTCAAAGTAGCTAAAAGAGCAAAACAGTGTTTCAGGACTTCTTGGACTTTGATATACTCCTGGACGGGAAGACTGATCGATCGATCGGATTCAATGGTATCTAAGTAACCAGTGAACAATCGTACCGATTCTTCCAGCTTGGCCGGACCCTCCGGAAAGTAACATACGAGTCTCTTAAAGTCGTTAATATCCTTGACTAGAGCATCCGATATGTCTGACCTCTTGTCCAGTTTCGGAGTGTCTCCATAGAGAGGCCAGTCTTTTACACATGGCTGACAATAGCAACGGAAGAAGTATTGCTGGCCAAGTTTCAATTGACGCTCTTTCCTATCATGGGTAGTATAATGGTAGCCATAGTTATCGAAGATTTCCTCTCCTTGGAGAATCCGGCGAATGACTCTGACGACCATTACATCACCGTAGGAGACATGGACAACATTAGGATTGCACGAGTGATTCATGAGACTCACGACGGGCATGATTGCGGCACCAACTTCACAAGGTCGAACCTGTTGCAATTGCAATAACTGATTCTGCGAGCATGGTTCAGAAGGTAGGGGAACAGCCAGATGAGAGATTTCATGGGCATTGCAAGGATAACTTTGAAGAAGATGAAGTAGAGCGGTGGCCATCCCGACATCAGGCTCTTTTCCATCACCTTGCTGAATGAAACTAGTCAAATAGACAGCCATAATTGTCCTCCGGAAAAGATCTGCCTCGGAACGCTGAGCCGTGTTACTGACGAGACTATAAACAGTTCCATAGTCGGCCGAGTCAAACAACATTCCAGCAGAACTTCTACATGCGGGAGATTTCGCCTGCTCGATGGAAATTTTCTGCTTGCCCGCCTTAAGAATTGTGCGCAGCGCCAATAGTCCGTGTTGACCTGTGTTGACATCACGCGTGCAGCGATACAGCAAGTCCAACAACCCGCATTCGTATTGGTGATAGCTTGCCCAAGATTCGTCACGGCACAATGTTGTACAGAATCCCACCTAATAACAGGTAGAAAATACCTCAGATAAAAAGTACCCTTTCAATTTCAGGTACGTACGTCTACTGTACAACAATCAATCTCAAAAGCTGTTTCACAACGCATTTAGTTGACGTACGCGGTCGATTTTTTCGATTAATGGGTATCAGAAAACTGTGAATAGATCCTTGAAAAAGTCCAAAGGTTACCTGAGAGCACTGGTGACAAGGTACAGGCCCCAGTGTCCAGTGGAGGCAATGATGGCAATGGGATTCCTTGAACTCCTCCAGTAGTATAGAAGCGTGCGCCTTCTCCACGATGATAGTAGCACCTGGACACATTAACATTTTGCTCATTAAAACAAAATGATAAAAGCTGTGTGGAAACCGATATTTACAGAAACCTACGTACCAGCACACACCATTACAGCTTCATCTTTTTGGCTCTCCACATGCAGATGACACTCGTTTTGTTAGTGTCAATGAAACTTCACGAACTTCGGGAACACGCGATTAGTGTGGCGGTTAGGAGCCGGGGACATGCGAACGATGGGGCGTTACCTATTTGGAGGTCTTCAGTAGCAACAAGGCAACGACCTCGATCCGCAGTATCCATTAGTTCAACTGATGCTGAAGCGCTGGGTAAGAGAGGGTTCTTAGCACGATGCAAATCGGGCGCCGATCTCCTCTTCTTAATTATTTCTTGCTCGATTGACTTGACAGTTGACATTGATGCATTGTCCTCCACTCCCAATTTTTTTGATTTCTTTTGTTTGTTTTTTATCTGTTTTAGTTTCAAGGCGATGTCAACGACTTTTTGTTGAGCGTTCGGAGACAAGGTAAGCAAATCCTTGGCAAGGCTGAAGCTAGTGAATGATTGACCAATGTATCCCAATTCTAGCAGGCAGCTACCTTGTCGTTCACGCAGCTTGTGCTCCAAGTGCCTTGGATAGCCATGGTCAAATGCAAGTTGAATATCTCTTAGTGAATGGAGCCAATCTGCCATGTCATAAAATACGGCCGATCGATTGGCGTAAGCCAGGGCTAATGCTTCACCTTCTCCAACAAGAATGCTCTGATTATAAGAGGAAATTGATTTCCTCATAAGCTTCTTCTTGTGGTAATTATCTCCTGCAATACAATGGCTAGCAGATAAATTTTCAGACTTGCAAGGTACAGAGATTTCTTGCTTGGAAAGGTAAAGGTGTTCTTGAAAACAAGCTTTTACTACTTCCAGTCCCATAACAAAGGAGACACGTTGTGTATCAGTTGAGCAAACAGAAAACCAGTTTGATATATCTCTACCATCTCCCATTTTTCTAAGATCATGGGAGATCTTGAGAAACATAGCATCAAAGTTCATGTCTGGAAAACTTCCTATATAAAAAAAAATGTTGAAAGGTAGAATTATGAGGAAGTTTTGGCTGAAACTAAACACCAGCTTCGCGGGGAAAGATATAGTGCCAAATTGGATGCAAAAATGTTGTATCCCAGCCGAAACAAACAGGTCATAAATAAGACGCTTACGATATGAAATAAAATTCGTGCAGCTCTTTTTATCACATACCTATATTATGGACGAGGAACGGAAGATTATTTTTGTATTTAACATTAAAACAAAACCCCACACAAGATAAACAAATCGGTTTCGTCTGCAGGAAGTGATGCGGTTCATCTAACGGTGACATGAGGAGGCTCGCATTGGTGACAAACATGTTCGTTCGAAATATTTGTTCGCTCTCAAAATCGCTCTTTTATCATTACAATACAATGGCTAGTAAAACTAATTCTATTATCGGAGAACCTGTCCCAAGGGTTACGAGAAGTGCCATCAAAAGAAAATTAAGCTCATCTGTTGAGCAAAGCGCTGCCTTATCGACAGATAATTTCTCCAAAGAATCTGAAACACTGAAAACACCTAAAAAAATTTCTGTTGTCAAAGCAGAATCGAAAGGTAATGAGAATTCATTTCCTTTTACTGATGAAGGTAACACATGGTTTGTTTGATGTGTGTTTTTGTGCATTCTTACTCTGCCAGTTGTTTAATAGATATAAATATGGATAATTGCAATTTCTACAGATAAGCCATATAAGAAAGAAAAACCCACTGAAGAAGAAACTTGTGATCCGGATTCCGGCTTGGCAAATTCAAAATCAAAAAGTAGAAAGGCCAGGAGTGAAGGATCAGCCCACAAAGATTTAAAGGGAAATGGAAAACTTTCTAAAGTTATAAAGGAAAAAGCCAAAAAATCAGCAAAAACAGCTTCAGAAACAAGTGTGACAAAAAGTACTGTTCCCAAACCAGAGATGGTAATTCCTGAAATTGTAATCCCGATTAACAAGCCATCCATCAAGCGAGAAGATGGACCTAGCCCATGGAATGGAACAATCAAGTATGATAACAAAATTTTTTTAGGTGCCCACATCTCAGCAGCAGGTAACTTTTTTTGTTGTTGTTCAATCTGTAAAGGTTTTTTAAAAATAATTTGCCAAATATATATTTAGGTGGATTGGAAAATGCCATAAAAAATGCTATGAATATAGGTGCTTCAAGTTTTGCTTTGTTTGTGAAAAATCAGCGTCAGTGGGTTTCAAAACCAATGGAAAATGGTACTGTCGAGCGTTTCAAAGGTGACTACCTAAATAAAAGCTGTACACTTGCATCTGTCACTAAATTTTGGTTTCGTTATATAAGCTGCTTGTGCTGAAAACAATTTTTCTCCTCATCTCATACTGCCGCACGGCTCCTATTTGATGAACTGTGGTAGCAACGATCCCACTGTTTTAGCTAAAAGCAGAGCAAACCTGCTTGATGAGGTCCAGAGATGTGAACGACTTGGTATATTGTACTACAACATCCATCCAGGTGAGACTCTTGCATAGTTCAATGACTCCCAGTAATTAAATGCCAATAAAAACAATCTTCAGGATCGAGCTGTGGAAAAGGTTCACGTGAGGAAGCTATTAAATCCATTAGTGATAGCATCAATTGGGTGCACGATCAAACACCAGGTTCAAAAGTCAGTATTGTCCTGGAGAACATGTGTCGTCAGGGTTTCACAATCGGAGGCGATTTTTCTGATTTGGCTGAAATCATCCAGCAAGTCTTTGACCACTCAAGAATAGGAGTTTGCCTCGATACGTGTCATGCGTTAGCCGCAGGATATGATCTGGCGACTCGTCAAGGATTCGACTCATTCCTGGAGGAGTTTGAGCGCGTTATTGGTTTCCGTTATCTTGTCGCTGTACATCTCAACGATTCTGAAGGTATTATATTGCATATTTTATGCCAGCCATTGGTGTTACTATTGATACTTTACAGGTGAGGTGGGATGTCATCGCGATCGCCACGCATCCATTGGCAAAGGAAAAATTGGCATTGAAGGCTTCCGAAGAATTATTAATTGCCCTCGATTTCGTGATATTCCCGTGGTACTAGAAACCCCCTTCATCAGCGATGATCACTACAAACAGGAAATCTTACTATTGAAATCTCTTGCGCAATCTGGTACGATTTGCGCCTGAATACCAAATCGCGTCTGCTTATCTCGGATTTCCATCACCCAGGAAAGGTACGTGTTAATAAAGTAATCTCGTAAAAAAAAGAAAAATCGCTGTTGACAAGAAGCTAGGCAACGTTGAATTTCAACTTTCTAGATATCGGGATAAATTTTAAAATAAGATGCTAAATACGCAAATTATTTCAGTGGGATTTCCAGTAACGACATTCTAAAGGGATAAACCTCTCGATGCCAAAGGTTCTTGACTTTTGACGTAAATATTGAACTTCTGATTCGTCCTTGCCTAATTGGGTTTTCCCTAAGGCGTCGTACTTTGCGTTTGGCCTGGAATTCTTTTTAAACAATTGAAAATTTTGTATTTATTTAGTAGATCTACGTTTTATTATTTGCGTTCATCGGAATCAGGCTTTTAAGGTTACGAGATTTCTTCTTTCCGTTTTGGGGAGGTCTGGAGATCAAATGGATCCAAGAGGTTTAAAGTAAAGCCCTTGTCGACAATAGAGCGTTTTTCTGTGTTTTCACATTATGTAGATGTACGGAGTACTCGAGTACTTACGTAAAAGTGGTCAAGCAACCTTGAAATATTGCTCAAGAAACCAGAAAGACGAACAGTAAAATTTCGGGTTGCCTAACCACATTAGCGTAGTTGCGTAAAGATACCGTGTACGACGCAAAAAAAAAGACATGCACCTGCGGAGGAACTTTTGAGACACTTAATCAAAGTTCTGGTCACAAATAATGGATCGTATTGTAATATTCTTCTGAGACATCCTTTTTTGGATTCGTTGGGCGTTGTAGTTGGTTTCGATCAGTCCAATGCCCGCACCTTAACCATAAATCTTTAATTGGAGAAAGTCTGGTCAATCTGCCTAAAGCTTTTTCTAAACTGCTATTTTAAAAAAGGAAAAAGAAAACCTGTTCCATGGCTTCTGTGCTGACCTGGTTTACGCATTTTGCATAAACGGTTTGATTTTTGTTTTAGCGCGCACAACAAGGTTCGTAAGCCGGGGAATTCCAATTTGCGTGATGGCAATTTGCATCCAACGAATATTGTCCAATATTTCAACTTGATTACCAGCATGATTTTTTTGTTGTTGTATACAATAGAAGGGGGATAAAGTGAAGTGCTTATCTGCACCTACATCACTCTGTGAATGAACTTGTTATTCCGTTTATGCGTGGGATTATACAAACAAAGAAACGCGCTTGTGGAATGTTTCCGAGATCAAATGGTTCGTTAGTGATATTTTTGCTCCAGCACATACAAAATAGAAGCCTTGGTTACCAATTAATCAACCGATAATTGGGAGTATGCAAAAATGCAGAGAAAAATGTAAATCGTTAGCCACATTCTGCGTGACAAACCTAAACACATGTATGAAATCAATGTATTGGCATGGGTTTTATTCCAACATCAAAATTTCTCCCTGAATGATGTCATTTATGTCCTGTTGCTGAACAGTAGACGCGACTAAGGTACCTTGCTCATCTTGTTCAATAGTTACGACGACAGATTCACCGTCCTCTGTGGTCCATATGTGAGGTCCGCCAGTGCCATCATCGACGATTGTGTAGGTCTCGGTGATTTCTCCATCGGCATTAATTTCTTCAGAGGATTCAACAGTGAGGATTTCTTGTGCTTCATGTTCGTTCGCTAGATCTACACAATCGACAGTGTTATTGGCGCTGACGTGATCTTCCATCAGTGAATGTTCAGACATATCAGTTTGGTCTATGTCACGGGATGTGGAAGGCTGAGGCTCTTCTTCATTATCACACTCCTCATCTTGTTGCCCCAACAGAGCAATTACTTCTTTTTCAATCTCTTCTCTGCTTCTTCCAGTGTAGGGTGTACCTGCTTTCTTACTTTTCTTGCTATTGGGTGCAGCTTCAGCAATAAGTACATCAAGATCCACTTCAGTCAGCCTCTTCATGCTCTTGGTACCTGATGATCGGGTATGGTATGAAACAGATTTGACATTACAAATTAGTTTACAATTATTACCTGCATGGCTGACAAAAAGTTCCTTGAGCAGCTCCAGCTCTTTCTTTAATCCCTCAATACGGTCTTCTAGCTTGGTGTTTTCGTCCCTTAGTTTCTCCACTTTGTCCAGTGTGTCTCTGGGTCCTCAATTTGGTCCTTGTACGACTCTTTTTGACAGCTTCATTATTTCTATCTCTGAGCTTGCGATATTCTTCAGTGTCTTTTTCCAAATTAACTACACTTTTTGAAGGAGTAATTTTCCCTTTGCTCGTTTTAGAGGACTTCAAAGCGGTTTGCTCTGTGCTGCTCGTAGCTCCATTACTCTCTTCACTATTTGGCACCATTTCAATGAATTGTAAAATTTCAACTTCCTTTTATGCCTATTTAAAGGAAGGTTGAGGTGTAGATTTATAATTTCAGCATAAAGATGCCCACTTCAAAACAAAATTATTTGATTTTTGTTTTGTTTAGAGGAATTTTTCTTTGGAATCTGTTTGGTGCAATATGAAGTATGCAGGAATCAGGGTCTAAATAGTTCCTAGAAATGACAATAAAGTTTTATCTCGTATAATTGTCTTAGAAACGAACGACTTCCGACTCAATGTTGACAATGCCGAGAGTGCGACGCCATGTTTTTTGTTCTGCTGATGCAATAACAAATTTCTAATGCAGGGTTGCAGCTCAAAGTCGAAAATGCGTACCAAACAAATATCTTTCAACTCACGTTTCTTTTCATATCTTTTCGGGTTTCTCTCATCATCGGTAGCCGTCGCATTCTTTTCGATACTGATAATCAACGGGCAGCGAGACGTACATACAAACACAAATCTTATCTAACCGGGAATTCATGTCATGATTTCATAGTTTGATCGCATATGGCATTTTCAATTCAGTCGCTTCGAGAATCTTTAATTGGAATGAATTTCATTCAAAAAAAAAATTTACAATTTGACGAGATATTGTCACCCCGATGCCTTCAGATTCTTAATGAAATGATAATTGCCTTGTCGTGTGTGTGAATGAGTCATGCTATATAGCCTGACCACCGGAACTGATGCGTGAGTTGGAAAGTCTCGGAACTGGCTGGCTGCTGGTAGTGCTGGCCTTCCGGTGTGCACGTGTATGCTCGAGTTCGTAGAAGTAGGAGGGAAAAAAAGTATATCTCTCTCCCGTTCCCTTTTTCTGGTTTGGCCTCTTTTCCCGCTAAAAACTGCCCGAACGCAAAAAAAACTGTAAAAACAGACAAATAAATTGGCTGGTTTATTATTATTATTATTTACAACGAGCGATGTCGCTAGTGACGTCACTATACCGCGACGATTTTCGACGAAAAACGAATGCGTCACTACACGTTCCGGTGTGGCCAATAGAAACGAGTTCTGATAGGCCTTCGGTAGTTTGAACACACAACTTGCCGTAAACAAATTTCGAACCAAAATTTGTTTCTAGAAAAAAAAAATTAGAAAAAACGGTGAGACTTTAGAATTAGCATTACTATTTTATCGAACCCCAGCGCCACACTTGTTTGCTCTTTAGTAGAAAACAACAGTTAACGACGATGATTCATCTTAAAATTTCATTGGGTTGTATGCGTTGAGTATCATGTGCACGTATCAAAGCCAATCAGATGAAGGCGAATGACGCCAAGTTGGGCGGAGCCAAGACGACTGCTGCGCCACCGCATTCAGTCTATAAAAAGACGTAGGCCAACCAGGCGACCAGTCCAGTGTGCTAGAAGCGCTTTTGCTTGTCGGATCTTTCTGTTCCTTCTTCTCTCGTCTTGGTCACTTGAACTTTCTCCAACTGATTAGTTGATGATTTCCAGACGAAACGAGAGGGACAAAAGTGCAAAGTCATAGTGCCGCGCCACCCAATTAGTGCTTGTGTGTGATCCGAGAGTCAAGATATTATTTTTGTTTTCCCAAACAAAGTTGTTCGATATCTTTCCCGTGTTGTGAGGGGGGAAACAATTCCAAGACGTTTGGATGATTACTAGTGGCAGTTCACCGCCATGTTCGTTAGTGGCCATGGATTCGCCGCTATTCTATGAGCTGCAGGACCATTGCCACGACGTGAACTCAGTGACGAAAAACCAAAGCCAACAACAGCGTCGTAGTGTGCCGAACGGCCTTCACTTAAATTTGAACACGTCCAGTAATTCCATCGCCGATTTGACATCGGCGCGAGGACTGGCTCCCATTCGTGTGCCCCCATCCGGCGCCGTTTTCGGAAACGCGCCGCAGCAACAACAACAAAACGGCGAGGCTTCCTATGCGGAACTGGCCGATATCAACACTCCCGAAATCTCGCTGGATCTCCAGGTAACAGCCTTAAATCCACTTACTTTTTTTAAATGTCTATTTAAAAAAATAAAAAAAATTTTAGAAAATGTGGGACAATGAATTCATTTTTGTAACATTTTTTGTGTTTAAATTGAATAGGGTCTGATTGACTGCGAGGGATTGCTGTCGGACCTGTCCCGACAGCCAGGTTCCTCCGTCAACCCTTATTTAACCAATTACATGCGCCAGACTCAACAACAGCAGCAACAACAGTACATGCCCCACCAACAGCAGCAGCAGCAGCAACACCAACAACAGCAGCAGCAACAGCAACCACACCAAAATCATCCAGCCAGTCATCACCACCCGTACGGCGGTCTGGTGAAAGAAGAGCCACTGGATTCTGGAACGTACAGCCCTCCACCTCAGCAGCACTACTCCGGTGGAGGTTACACGGCTTACGACAGTTCCTACGGCGGTCAATATCCATCGACTAGCGCCGGTAGCGGACACAACAATAACAAACTGTTGGGTTCCAGTAACATCAACAGTCCTGGATCTGTCAAAAGTGTTTCGTCGTCGCTGAGCGAATCTTCTTCCTCGAAACGGAGCGGAATCGGCGGCGGAGCCAGCGGTTCGGGCGGCAGCAAACGCGCTGACAAGGGCACGGACGAGTACCGTCGCCGTCGGGAGCGCAACAACATCGCCGTGCGGAAATCGCGCGAAAAGGCCAAACTTCGGTCGAGAGAGACGGAAGAAAAAGTCAAACTGTTGGTGCGCGACAACGAGCGGCTGCAGAAACGCGTCGAACAGTTGACCGAAGAGCTCAATATCCTTCACACTTTGTTCACCAATGTGGGCGGAGTGCCGGAGAGCGTCCAGCGAGAGGTGGCCAAACACCTCGAGAACATACAGCATCAACAGCGTTATCAATAATAATAGTAAAAATAATAATAACAATCATGATTGTCACGAGAAGAAAAAAAGTCTTGCCACGACCACCATTACCAGTGATGTGATGCGGAGCAGCAACGACGTCTTATTCCACCAGTGTTGTCGTTGTGGATGTGGCCCGTTGTCGACCGCCATACAATTTCGAAATGATTACAACTATCCCTTTAATTATGAACCGGTACAGCTTCAAACGCAGCCCATTTGCCCCCAATTGCTGCCCCTAGTCGAGTGCTGGCAAAAAAGACTTGGTCGTTGGTCCGGTACTCGATTTAAAAAAAAAAAAAACATGGAAAAAGAAACGACATCAATCGAATTTTTAAAGAAAAAAAAATTTGTTTGTTTGTTTGTTTGTTTTTTTTGGTCGAAAAAACAAAAAAAAAAGAGAGTAATATTTGAGGGAAAACAAAAACAAATTTGTTATCTCTATCCTTTGAATTTGAAAAATAAATAATGAAAATATTTGTGTCCTCCACCATTTTTGTACGCTCGAAGTGTACCTATCCAGAATTTTCGTCCCGATGTTATCGTTCTTCATCACCCAGATTACAAAAACACACATCTAGAGAGTGACCCTTCTATCACTTCACCTTAAACCCAATATCGTTGTCGGAAGCAAATGTCTGTTTTTGGAATTATTTATTTGCAATGATGACTGGCCCAGTTATCGAATATTCGCGCCTTTCTACAATTCCGTCAAAAACAGAAGAAAATTTGTCATCCCTTCTTTTTCCTGTCTCAAATTTTTGTGAGAAACATTTAGAATTTTGTGTGTGTTACCTGGTTTGAGAGAGTTAAGTGTCAACGCACAAAAACGAAAAAATTTATCGAATGCAGTCAAAATTGTGAAAACAAATAAAACGAAAAAAAATTTCAAAACCAATTTGTTTGGAAACGAATTTTCAGTGAGCGCTATGCAACAAGTGTGTTTCGTGTTGATACCAATGTCTTGTCTCCTCACCCTCCATATATTTGACGATTTAAAAAAATAATAATTAATACAAATATTTTTTCGTACGGAAACAAAAGCAAAAAAAAATTTTCATGGTAGAAACTCGGGTGGACAAAAAAGAAAATCTGCATAAAAAAAAAAAAGAAAAGACGGCGACAGTACGGTGTGTGGGGGAGCATTATATAGTGGTAGCTCGCACGCGGGAGCGTCCGGGTGAAAGTCGAAACCGGTTGGAACGAGATGTACATATGCCCTTGCATTTACATGCAGCATTGGCCGGCCAAAAGTGACGTCGATCCACACACACACACACGCGAAAGGGGGAGCTTGCTGCTATGTAGTTTTCGGGTATACGTGACGTAGAACGCGTGTGGTTGCATGGTCGTCCGGGTTTTCCCGCCGTTGCCCATGGCAACCCAGCGCCAACCCACAAGGTTTTTTTTTTTCTTTTCTAGATAACAACCATAATGTTTTGGTGCGTTTCTTTTACCAGCCGAAAAGTAAAAAACATTCTTTTTCTTATGTCGTCTGCTCAACCGGCTCATTTACATTTTAAAATTAAGCGACATTTAACTAATTACCGTTGAGGACTTTTGAATGTATAATCGACCCAGTTTTTTTTGTGGTTCGAAAACATTCGCTAAAATTTATTTATAAATTCTTAAGAAATCAAATTTTTTCATTGTTTTGCTGATTATTACTAGATTTTTCATGTGGCCTCCGCATCCGACCAAGGTCCCAGCCAGTTCGAACTTGTTTTCCTTTCAACCCCCTCTGTCTCTTTTTACTTCCCCTTTTCCAGTCAGAACCCGCTATTTGATTAACAATTAGCATTGCCATTTTCTCTGTTTTTATTTTACACATGTTGATTTAAACAATAAAAAAATATCAACATGTGCTCACACCCACGGCACCTTTATTTCACGCCCACCCTATTTGATGGCAATGTTCTCAAAGTTATATAGTTGTGGTTTTTCCTATTAGACCTATACGTGTCATTAAAAGATGTTGCAATTTTCCAATAATCATATTCGTGGAAAAACCGCCGGTGCAAACTTCCAAGGAACTGGAAACATGGCGGCAGCGGGGCTGGATTGTATTAAAGAGTTCCGGAGAAAATGGAATATTCCGTGATGTGTTGCCTTGCGGTTCTCGGAAAACTCGTTCGATCCCGCCGCCCTACCGATCCTCGGTACTTTTGTGAAATCCCACGTATTGCGCAATAATAACAATAATTTCATTATCATAATTTTTTTTTAAATATTAAATTCCATTTTGCGTTCGAAGAATTCTTATCTGTTTGAATGGATTGAAAGTTTGACTCGGGAACAAACATAAACGATCCCCCCCGTTCGAACACGCAATTTTCCATAGTGTCGTCATTGCTTTATGTCTTATCACATCCTATCGATGTTGTGTGTGTGTGTGTTTTTTTTCTGAATTTTGATTACAGAAATGCGACGCACGCAACGTTCATTCATACAAAATATTTTTGCTTTCCCTCCCGTTTTTTATTTTCGTATTCCGAACGAAATGTGGAGAAAGAAAGCCCAAAAAAAACAAACAAAAACAGAGTTACTCGTCATGTGATGGGACGACGATGATTTTTCGGGATGGTGAGAACACATGCCTCCCCTTCCCCTTTCTCCCGCCGGGTTTTCTTGTTTTGCTTTTTCTGCAAACGAACGTTCAAGGTTGAAAAGCAGTGCATACAATTGAAAATCAAAATGTTTCGTGAAAATAGAAAAAGTAAAATTCCCGATAAATTGAAATGTCCAAGAATGAGAAGAAATTTCGTTTCTGGTTTCAAATTTGTACCGTTTAAGGATCGACATTGTTTGAGAATGGTCACGTGATGATCCGAGACATTGGAATGACGTCACCGGATGTATGCTCCTCCCACTCCCCCCCAATAGTTTTAAGTTTTGCCTTTTTTCGTTGGAAGAAGACAGACGCTGAGAGAACCTGTTGTTTGACATTCCGGGCATACCAAAGCTTCCTCTTTTTTTGGCCATTAAAACAAAAAAAAACGAAAATGGTAAGAAACTCAATGATGGAATAATAAGTCATATTTTATCATTAACAATATTCGTGTTTGGTTGTTTTCATGGCTGAACTTTCTCGTCACAGCTGGGACAGATGTCGGCATATCCCAATCAATTTTCAAAATCGATATTTTCTTGTCACAATTTTTATTGAAAACTAGATTTTCAAGCTTTAACGAATTGAATTCACGTAAGATGACGTAATGATGTACTTATTTTCATTTTATTAAAAAAACAAAATAAATGATTTTATCGATTATTTTAAAACCAAATAAAGGGAATTATTGCGACTTGGCATCGAGCAGCAATAGTAGTAGTACCATGGTGTCACGCACCCGATGACCTTCTTTTTATTTTTCTCTCTCTTCAATGCTATGGCCGACCAAACCGCTCTCGGCCACGCGTAAACAACAGCAGCCCCGCACACACACACACACACACACAGCCAGAGAGAAAAGTAAGCTTGATTTATGTCTATTTTATTTTTATGCTTTTAAAAAACGAAACTCTGGTGGTGGTACGACGGTTCGTCCGATGAACTTGTTGACGCAGTGAATTTTTTTATTTTTTTTAATTTATTTTTCATCGTCGTTTTGCTGTAACTGGCCGTATCTCTTGCCAAGGCGACTGCCGCTAGGTGGCTGCAAAAGGGGGTCCCACATTTTCTTCTCCGTCATGGTGACTGCGCTGGTGTTGTTGGGTGCCTTTTTTAACCGAGTCAAGGTCGTTTCACGAGACTCCTTTTTATTTCTGTATTTATCAGACCAACACAGTGAAAATGGGGGAATTATTTTTAATCATTAAGACTTTGATTTGTCACGAATGTTGCCAAGAATTAAAAATAATGGGCAAGTTTTTGTTGTTTGGATTTTGTGTGAAAACAAGACAAAAAGAATGGCCAAGTTTTTCCACCCTAGCGGATTGGAACGTAATGGAAATATGCAATTCCTACAGGGGAACACACACTCAAAAAAAGAGAAAGACAAATAGTTTTCGAGCATGAACCAAACAACAACAAGAAAGAGAGAAAAAGATACGTTAGAAAAATGGCTTCCAGTAATTTATCAGGGTCGACTTAAAAATAAACTCGTCGAAGACGAAAAACCTGTTTCCTCGTTTTCCCTATTCCAGTTTGGAATTTGCAAACGTTGGCGAACGAAACAGACGAAGGGGAAACGTGATTTGGCGATACATGTAAAAATATCCAATCACAAGTTCTTGTTTTTCTTTTTCGTTTGCACAAAACAAATTCTATTTGAATAAAAGCCGATAAAAAACCACCAAAAATTAAAACAACTTGAATTTTCAGCCCATAATAAGCTGGAGATTCTAGTTTTTTTGTTGTTATAGTGAGTAGCCTAGAACCGAATGGACTCGATGAACTCAACGTGCCCGCGATCACGTGGGCACCGTTTGCCAGCGTGGACCTCAAAAAATATCCAAACTCTATCCTTAAGGGCGATTGTTCAAAACTCCGTAACGGCGATTTAATTTTTTTTTTTTCCCCACATTTTCTTGTTTTAATTTATTTAGCCTTGGAATATGTTAACTTAAAAACAAGTTTTTGTTTTTTTCAAGAATTTTGATTATGCTATTTAAAAGAAATCAGGTAGAAATTTATGCCTAGTCATTGTGTTTGTAATGAATTCTCATACGTCGGGAAATTGTCCTAGATCATTTTTGACGAGTTACCCACCCATAGAAATATCCTTTTGCCACACACGCAACTTTTGGACGTTTGCCAAAATAAAAATAAAAATAATAAATCTCTGGATTATTAGTCAACGCGGGAAAACCGCGCCTCTTGTTTGCGAAACGTATAGGTATTGACCTTATTGTTTGTATATATAGTCACGCCATCTCACTTGTTTTCCTGGAACAGTCCTTTTTATTCTGAGCCGGTTGACGTCTGGTTTCTATTTGTTTCAGCCCAACAGTTTTTTCTTGTTCAAAAGATGGATCGTGCCATTTTTTCCCGGAACTTTAACTCCCGGCAGGTCCGTCGCATGGCAACCTATTCAATTCTCAAATTAAGATAGCCGCTCTTTTTTCTTTGTTGTTTTATACTATCAGTTTAAACAAAAGGATTTAAGACTAGTCGATTGAGTTGTTTTATTTGAATGTTGATTTCTGCGAACTAAAGGATTTCTCTGATGAAATTTATTTTTATTACCATTAAGAAGCAAAAAAAATAATAATTTTATCTATTTGAATGCTCATTCGTCTTGTGCGTGTGTCGACCCCGAAAAAGTCAATATTGTCAAACTGTCCGTTAATAGCTATTCGATGTTTTTTCCCACCTTGCGTGACTTTACCCAATAACTTGAGATGAACAGTTCGGAATATTCCCCCCTTTTTTTTTTCACCGTTTCAACGTCCTTGCCTAGTCATTGGTTATTGCAAAATACTTTTTCCTAAAGGTCGTTTATTCCTTTTTTTTTTCTTACACGTCCACAGCCATAAATGGGCAAATGATGTCGGCCGTGACTTCCCGCGTTCAAATTGCGTCACATTACAGTGAAAATTCAAATTATTATTTTTTTTCTTCTTCTTTTGTCTGACCTGCAAAACTTCTCTACATCTCCCACACAGACAAAATAATAAAAAAAAAAAGTTTAAACATCCCACGACTTCCGGAAGACTCTCACCGCCGGTGCATTCCTCGCTATCCGGTAGATTTTCTATAGAAAAATCATAACAAGCGCCAAAAGCCTTTTTTTTTTTTTTTTTGCATAATTATTAATAATGGGTGGTGGAGGTCTAACCTCATTATATAAACACAAGGATAAAGAGACTATATAAGGTTGGGAAGAAAAAAAAAAGAGAGAACTTTGGATGGAACTGGAGATTGAACAGAAAGGATATCCGACTCCGCCCTGAATCGTCGTCGTCGCCGCCGCCGCCGTCGCCGCTCTGGTTTCAGATTATCCCCTACCCACACATTGAATATAGTTAACGAAAGAGAGAGCCTCAAAAAGCAATTGCTTCAACAACAAACCGCAAAAAGATTAGAGACATTTCCGCTATATACCCGCTTGATATTCATTCCGTTTTAGTTGTTTTGTGTTCAATGATTAGCTTTTCTTTATTGTTCAAACAAAACGCAAAAAAAAAAATGTGACGATATTCGACATCAATTGCCGAGTTTCCTATTTGTCGGATAAGACTGGAATGTCCGTGACGTCATTATCTGATGACCTTTACTATATAAGCCTATATTTGACTATAGGCTATTTAGAAGGTGTTTATTGGGTTTCCATCTCCTCTCTCTCCTTTGTCGTCTATTTGATACACTCGACAAGGAAAGAAAGAGAAATAAAGGAACGTGTGCTGGCCTACTTTCGGGCAAAAAATCTTGCGGCTGGAGCCCAGGTGGCGTTTTTTTTTTGTTTCCAGGACGCACACACACACGCGCGCACTTTCACTATACACAATCGCGGAAGTCCGCGTGAAAGTCTCGTTTCGCTTTATTTTTCCTTCTTTAAAATCCAAGTCTTTTAAAGCGCAAAACAATTGAGAATGATGATGGTCTATATACACGCTGAAAAGACTGAAATTGCGCGTTGTATAAATAGCGTGCATGTAAAATAATATCGACAGCTATACAAATTCGAGTGCTGAATTTCCATATTTATTTGTTTGCAGCTACTGTTTAAAAAAGAGTTTCTTGGTGCGCAGCGCACGTAACGGGATCGCTACATTGTCCAGTCATACATAGTTCCATTTACAAGATGCAAAACGAGACGTGAGCTGCTGCTGCCTTTTCTTTTTCTGTTCTATATATTTGAGGATTTTAAGTTCGTATATTACGGCGCTGTAACGATGACTTGATCATAATTCCAAGAGAACAGTATAAACCAAGAAGAAAAAGCGAAAGTTAACGGTGCCTTCTGCTGTGTGTGTGTTACTGTATATAGAGATCTCTCTCTCTCTTGGTTTTCACGTGAGCTCGGTTGGCCGCGTGTGTTTTATTCGCTGGAGCATTTCCTCGTGAAAGTTCGTTCCGTTCGCCGCGATGAGATAAGAGAGCTACTCGCAAAAGCGCCCAGGGAGAAAGAGAGGGGCGGGAGAGAGTTTTTTTTGTTGTTGTTGTGTGTGTGTGTCTTTCGTTTTCGGGGTTTTAGGTTAGGTGGGTTTTGATGGCGAGGGGATGTGAAAGCGAAAGTTTTTTTTTTTTTTTAGCTGTTTACTTGATAAGAGAAACCATATGGTCTTTTTTGCTTCTTTCCGCTAGTTTAAGTAATCTATTTAATTTAGGGGATTTTTTTTTTAAGTTTCCCGACTGTGTCTGAGAAAAAAAATTTTTTAAAATATTTGTTTGTTCTCTTTGGATATTTTTAATATTTTGTCTAGACATTGAAACGGATTCTTTTTTTTTTTGTTCATTTAAAGATATTCAATCCATCTTCATTATGTATAGTGACTATATGGAAAGAGAGAGAACGAAAATGTATATTTTGTCGCTGATCAAAACAAACCAATTGAATTTGATCTGTCGAACAGTCCGAGGTGAAAGGGTACGCTAGTGTTACTCAAAACTAGCGAAATTCGTTTTTGTTTTCCAAATAAATATTTTTAAATGTCGATCTAATCATCCAACATTTTCCAACAACAATAGTATAGTATAAATAACGGTTCACCTGTTTATCCGATCACCTGGTTCCAAGAGTGAAAACGCGCGGGCTCTAGGCGGCACCAGGAAACGGGAAAACAACAAGGACGACAGAAAGTATAAAGACGAAAAAAAAAACCCAAAAAATTTTGAAAACAAAATATGGTCCGTACAGGAACACACGTTGAACCAGAGAACGATAAGGCACTAACCGCCTGTCACCCACTTTCCCAAATGTGGGTTGGTTGCGTGTGCGGTGTGCGCTATCGATGGAATTAAATAATTCCCTAGTTTTTTTTTTTTTTTCTATTAAAAAAAAAACCGCACGGGTGGTGGAAATGGAAAGTTCGTTCATTTAATACAGGGAGAAAAGACGAGAGAGTTTTCTTGAAAAAAACAACAACTAAAAGCTGAAAGTCAATGTTTCCGCGTGCGTTCGGTTGGCGGTCGTTCATTTTCACTCTTAATTTCTCACCGCAAAAATGTTATTATTGTTAACGAGGAGTGCGCGTACACACAGACTCTCACTTTTTATTTTTCCCTACATTTAATCCAATTTTTTTTTGGTGTTGTCTTTGAATTGGGAGATTTATTAAAAATTCATTGTTAAATTGCGATACGTGATGATGTTTGTAGCCCAACCGGGGTGAGAAATAAAAGTAGGTCATCATTTTTATCGGCTCTCTTCCGTACCGATAGCGGGAAACCCACACGAAGTGTATCCTATGTAATTATGCATAAATACGCTTATTATATACGGGTGTGTGTGTGTGTGTGTAAAAGTGGCCATTATTCCATAAAATAATTTATTGGCTACGACGACGTCAATTTTTACGACTCCCGAAATAGCGTCGTAGGTATCACGAAATTCTAATTGAATAATCAGTTAATTTTGTGTTTATGTGATGCCAACGAGACATTCCGAACGAGAGAGAGACCTCATTTGATAAGAAACGTTGTATATTATATACAAAACTCCTTGACGAAAATGTTTGATAACTATTTAATTTAGCCCAAATAGACTCACACACTTCACAACAAAAAATATGTGTGTCAGTTGACAGGACGAAAATTGAACTCAAGGCTGTTAGCCATGTACCAGATGAGTTGATAACTAAGCCTATAGGCCTATTTATTCAAATGACCTGAAACATTTTTTTTTCTCTCTTTCATTCACGTACTGTAAAATTTGAAAACTATTTTTTTTTCCTTATTCGTCAAATGATAAGAAAAAAATGAAATTGGGACCACCAAAATCTGTTGTGCGATAGGAAAAATTATCAGCTGACATAACACTCATTGAAACAAAGTTTTTGAACTTTTGGGAGCCTAAAAGAGTCGTATTATTAGAAAATGGCCCTTCCTCTTGCCTGGACAAATGACAAAGTCCAAAAAATTGACGAAAAAAACGCGGTGAAAGCCACGGCAATTGGTGTGCCTACGTGATCGTTTACACGCGCGTGTAATGGACATTAATTTTAATAAAGACACTTTTTGTGTGTGTGTGTTGAAAAAACCCATTTTTCTTGTTTTCCTCCAATCTTGAAATTCTCTTCGTCAGTTTTTTTAAAAATATATTAGCCAACAATATGCGTGTGTATCCAATCGTGCGTGTTGCTTTTTTTATCTGACTGCAGTCCCTTATGTCCCCCTTCAGAAAAAATAAGATTCCCAATTAAAAGAAAAAAATTAATGGGGTATGTATATATATACACAGAAGAGAAAGAAAACTGCGTCATTGTTGACAGCACACACACACAACGACGACATTTCCCTTATCTGACCTTTTCCATCAAAAAGAGAGAGAGACTGCGCCGCGCTTTTATAGAAACTAACGGGAGTTTAGGCTCAATGACGTCGTCTTAATTCGCTATGCGTCCAATTTCAACTGGAACACCAACAACGCGGACTTTGATGGTAAAAAATAAAAAATCTGTTGATCTTGCAGAGTTGAAGTATATCTGGAAAATCTATAAATAATTTGGTTTAAAATTTAAATAAAGTTCTTGCATGTGTCGTTTTCCTGGACTTAAAAATGAAAAAAGAAAAAAGATTGACAAGTAACGCCACCTGTTGGATTCTAATTCCGGGAGAGAGAGCGCAACGAGGGTAAAGAATTTGTGAGTAGAATAGGAAATCAAGAGAAAAAAAAAGGAGAGAAGGAAGGAGTTGTTTGTTTCTCGTTTCAATTTTATCTGAAAGACGGCAAATGGAGCCACGTGCGCTTTCCAGTTCCTCACGGCCGCACGATAGTTGACAACAACAAAAAAAAAAAAGAAGGGGGAGGAGACAAGTAGCCAAACGAACGCTAGAGTATTACAAAGTCGAAAGGTAATAAAGTAGTGGCAGCAAAAACAAAAACAAACAGGAAAAAAGAAAAGAAACGAAGAGAGAGATAGAACACATGGCCTAGGGGTGCGAACCACGTACCAAGGTGTACCCTCACCTGGTAACAAGGCCGGGCGACCAGTTATCCCTGTTTGGTGGTCCGATCGAGGGGATACGTTTCTTTCATTATATAAATAAATATAGCCTCAAACTGCCATGAACTCTTCGGCAAACGACTCGATGCTGGACAATTGATTGATAATCGTGTCCTTAAAAAACAAAAAAACAAAAAAAAAAAGTCGACGACTGTTTTCCATCTGCTTGTCTCGACCCCCTTTGATACACTCTTTTTTATCCGAATTTGCACTGCGAAAATGTTCTCGGCGTTCAACTATTTTTAGCAGCGAAACGAGAAAGGTAAGTATAAGTACCTGTGTGTGTGTGTGTTGCATTATTATTCCAGAAACGCCATCGTCACAACCATCACTTGTGCATGTGGGAACGGAAACCGGTCCCGAAAGTTTTTGCTCGCCTGTCCTCTTGGTGTCCATCTTTCTCTTTCTTGTTTTTTTTTTTTTCTTTTTTATCCCGATTCACGCCAATCTCTTTGTCGAGTTCATCCACCTGCGTGCCTGTGTATAAAAACTATATGAACACACCACGTGTATATATTTGCTGTGCATGTACCACAGATTGTTTTAATTGGGACAAAGCTATATGCATACATACATTTATTAGAGAAGGAAAACACGACTGGCACGGCCACCTTAAAAAAAAAGGGGAATTTTTCTTCGATTACTGGGGATTTTTTTCCTTTTCCAGTTTTTTTGGGTTTTTAAAATCAAGATAAGAGCTCGGACAATCTTGAGTTAAGCAAATAGTAGAGAGGAAAAAAAAAAAAAGGAATTTATATAGGAATATTTACAAATTGATGTGTACACAATCTTGAAAATTTCCCCACGCAGAATGCACATTTTCTTCCCTTTTATTTGACTTGAGCAAATGTTTCCGTTTGAAATTAAATCGTAGTATGGCATAAAGTGCAACCTGTAAAAAGAAATAAAAGGGCCATCATTGATATGCGAAAATATAAAAGGGTACGTTGATTAATAGCTTCTAAAAAAGAGAAATACGAATTCTCTGTTTTTGCCTTGGCATGGACAGGTCCATGTTTGCAGAACGGTCACCGACGAAGGGCGTCTATTTTCAGCAACGGCGATATTATCAGCACTCGCAGAAGAACAAGCACGTCCATCAGCAGCGTCCGTGAAGTCGTGTACGCTTGTACTGCTGCTGCCGAGGAGACCATCACCAACAACAATGTTGCTTAATTTGGATACCTCCTCCTCTTTGGTGACCTTTTTGCACAGCAGCAGCAGGTTGAAATCCAAAAGGAGGGTCACTCCTCCCATCAACTCCACGCTCTGCCTGATTTTGTGTTTGGAATTCACGCACCATCACGGTAAAAGCAGGGGGGAAGAGAGAGAGAGACAAATGTACATAATTGAATCGACTACCAAGGATACCAGAAATGCCAATCGGTCAACGAATGTTAGAGAAAGGCTATTTCTGTTTGATTATTTTTTTGGTTTTGTTTTGTTTTTTTCTCCCTTAATACGACAGTAATGTATGGACGCTGCGCTTACCAAGGTTCGTAGATGGACACAATGTCACCAGCTTGGACGCTGTTGAATCTCTCCCAACGCTCCGGGGTGAACAACAGGCTGACCCTGTTGTAAGATAAACTTCCTTCAACTCTGGATTGTTCTTGTAGAAGGTTGCAGCAATGAGCAAAACGATGGATTTTTCCAACCCAAAGGCTCTCGATTCTTAACTTTAGCCTTGCGCTAAAAGAATCATCTCGCAACGTCGTCTCTGTTGTTGAAGATGAGCTTAACTTTTGCTGAAATTTCCATAAATGGTAGTCTGATTCTTGACGAACTAGTAACTTACTCAGCTGCTTAGCTAGTCCACTTCTGTTAAAAACACATAAAATCACAAATAATATTACTATTTCTTACTTAATAAGATGTTATGTAACATTTCTTACGGCTTATACTGTCTCTTCTTTCTGGCTGATCCTGTTGGGATAGGCTTAGACCTGACTGTTTTCTTCTCTGGTGTTGATATTCCTGAGTAGTACGAAGATGTTTGACTGATGGCAGTTGAATTCTGTGACCTACTACTAGCATCGGTGACCTGGAATTATGAATAAATGAACAAAACTTTGTACTGAATCAGCTACTATCATATTAAAAAGGAAAACAGGTAACTTACAGTTGTATCAAGTTTATCTTCATTGTCAGACATGGTCCTCTCATGCACAATGACCTCACTTTCAGATCCAGAGCTTTCCGAATGGCTCTCTTCTTCAATAATGTGATGGTTGCTCTCTCGACTGTGTTCGGCTGAAGTCTGAGAGAGCTGGGAATTCACTGAAGGTGGTGTTTCATCAATATCAATGAATAACGACTTGGGCTTTAATTTATGAGGACGCATTGGACTGCCTTCGCTAGTCGGTGGACTGCAAAAACTGTCAATTACAGGAGATTCTCCTCCTTTAGAGCTTCTTGTCTTTCGTATAGATCGCAAAAACACTGGGCTATCATCAGGCAATGGTTTTTTTCTCTTTCTTCCACAAGAGAGTATCGGTGACGCCAATAAAATCTTTGTACTTTTGCCTTTCTTTTTACAAGATAGTACTGGAGATTTTGATTCTTCCATGTCTTAACGATTCAAAGGTGGGAAACGTGAATTTTTTTTACAAGTAAATAAACGTGGGAATCCCGCCAAATATTATTATTTTCTTTGGCTATTTAGCGCCATCTAACGCTAGTTGAAAGTCCTATCCAATGCTAGGAAAAAATATTCGAATGCCAGTAAACGGTCAGCAATTTTTTTTGCATTCGTTTTCAAAAATTAAAGTAATAATTGCATTCAATGACATGTAGATTTTCGTTTTCTTTAAAAAAATTCATATTATTCAAATCGAGTTCATGTTTGTAAACGTTCAGAGTGCCCCCGGAAGAGACGGCACCAATTTGAAACGACCTCGAAGGTGTGGTAATGGTTCCCGGAAACTGAAATTTACATTATCGTAGGATGCAGGCGAATACAAGTGTTCTACTATTAAGATGGGTAACAGTAAATCAGGCCGTGCGTGCAAATTTAAGTTGCTTTTCTTGTTAATGGAAGCGGATGTATGCATACAGACTGAGCAGAAAACGCAATGGGCTCCATCCCAGTATCGAAATTGGCTACAAGAAAATAGCTTCAATTGCATATTCATCGTGGGTTAATGGAGGAAAAGAAAATATATGTTTCACGCCATTTTGCACCGGTAAAGGCTAAAGGAGTGGAGCTGGGCGAAAAGAAGGTTACAAAAGGAATTTGCCATTTTCGAGGCCACTTTCACCCATAAGCAGACGTTTTCTTCTTCGTGCGTGTTTGGGGTGCAGTGTGGCACCGCCGCCAAAATCTTCCGATTCTTTTTGGGAGGAGAAATGAAATGACCCGAGAGGAATTGGATTCTTCTCTCTCTCTCTCTCTCTCCCTCTTGGCGAATGGCCGTCAAAGGTCCAACGCTTGCTTACATGCATCGTCTGCATTTCTTATCATTCACACTTTGAAGAGCACCTGTTTTGGTTTCATTCACCATCAGTAGATGGGCAAGATCCACACGTCAGCCTTAAGATGGCGTTCGTGTAGAAACCGTACCCATTCTATCTAATGCAAGAAAAAATAAATTGACGCAAAAAACCTCACATTCAGGACTTTTTTTCAAAAGTAAAACAAAAAATCGTAAAATTATTCAGGAATTGAACCGTATTGTTAAGTAAGGCATTGTCTAGTGGCTCGAAGGGGTTGGTAAAAGGCACAAGATGGAGGTAAAAGCCAAGTAAAAGAGTAGGCCGCCGCTAGAGAGAGCTACTGAACATTCGTATATTATCAAAGACAGTGGGGTGGATAGGATATAACACACAGTGGTGTTTTGAGCAAGTATGGCGGCTCTCAGCAGAAGCAGCAGAGACGACGGCTGGCCGCTCCGTTTGACAGTGAGCTAAAGCTGTTTGTGTGTGTGTGTGTGTGTGTGGAAGAGAGCAGAGAAAACGATTTTCTAGTTTTCACACCGACTGATTATCTCGTTCGAAGGATAACATAAGGAATCGTCAAGTTATCTACGTGTGTGTGTGTGTGTGTGTGTGTGTGAGTGAGTGAGTGAGTGAGAGTGAGTGATGGCTGCATCACTGTAGTGGGTCGGGCCGAACCTCGTATCTTCTTCTTGTTTTCTTTTTCTCATCTCTCCATTCGGTGCTCTCATGAACAAACGCACATGGATTATTGTCGATAGGAATTGTGCCTAGAATCTCTTTGGACTTGGTTGGTGGATTTGCTCAGCACCTCCACCACAATCGTTGTGTTGCCACCCAGGCACTCCCCATCAAAACGGATAATAGGAGCCAAAAAGATATATCCAGTAACACTTCAGCCACAATAGGGAACAAGGCGCCGAACGGGCGGTCGACCGGATCGCCGAAAGAGTCCGGCACCGCGGTCACCAGTGTCAAACTAGTGGCTGTGCCCAGCCCCAACAAGCTCACCACCTCTCAACCCCTGGTATGCCTGACTCGTAAACTTGCCTCAGCTCAACCAATCTGTAGCTCACCTTCACCAACGTGGCAGGTGTATTCTCACCCACCAGCCTTCACAGACCGATGAACTTGTGATTGGTGTTGGATGACCTAGCAGTCACCTTTGAACTGGCCACATTGACCCTGTCTGGTCTGGCCAGACTGCTAAGCCCATTTATTAATACTTGATGCATCTAATGCCTATGTTTTGATCTTTCTTAGAAACAGGTTCAGTCAAAGAGTGGAGGCGGCCGGCCGAAACCGCAGTCGGTCGAAAAACAGAGCTACGTCGCCTATGCGGCGGGTGAAACGACGGATCGCCAGCAGCCGCAGCATCCGCCGAGCCGCCGCAGCTGGTCGACGGCCATCGTCATGGGCTGCTTCGGCCGCAGCTCCTCCAAATCGGATGCGGAGGAGAGCAAACGGCGTAAAGAGGCCAACAAGAAGATCAACCAGCAAATACAAAAGGACAAGCAAGTCTACAGGGCAACACATCGGCTTCTTCTGCTCGGTATTTGTCCTGATTATACTACAAGTTTATCATGCTTTAAATTTTGATCTTTTATTCCACATCCCCTTTGGTGTTCTTGTCTTATTATTTGCTGTTTGTCGTTTCGCTAATCTTCCTTACTGATACCCGCGACCTCTACCAATAATTTGATCATGATTGTATTATTCAGGAGCCGGTGAATCGGGCAAGAGCACCATAGTCAAACAGATGAGGATTCTCCACGTTGACGGATTTAGCGAGGAGTAAGTTTTCTTTATCCTGAGACCCCGCATCTTTCTTTTTCCACCCTCCCACTAGTTGTGCCTTTTCCGTTTTTTTTTTTCCTTTTTCTGATCATCTTAAGCGTGAATCTTGAGGAAAGGTATTCAGGATTAGACGATGGGACTGAACTTCTTCTTTTTCTTCTTGTTTCTATTTGAGCAAAACGGCGAGATGAATGGTAGAGTGGAGCGGGCACAAGTGGGTGCGAAAAATCGACAAACACATACAGGGCCCAGCAATAGTTTTTGAGAAAAGAGAGGTGGATGGGCGGAGCCACTGATTCCTCGTAGAGAAAGCCCCGAGAGAAAAGAGGAAAAAGAGTTTTTTTTTTTCTTTTCCTTCTTCGTCTTCTTCCCCCCTGTGTATGTCTGCGTGCGTGCGTGTGTCGCGCATCGATCGGTAGCTGATATCTCCTCCCCCACACCCATTTCATCCTCTACTCTACCTCCTCCCTTTCTCTCTCTCCCGTTTTCGTTCGTTCCGTCTCTCGCTATATATCGTGTGTGTGTGTGTGTGTGTACTGTACACACACACACATACACCAGCGTTTTGTACCTTATAGGTTAGAGAGAGAGAGAGAGTCTGGAAGCGGTTCTTTTTATAGTTCATATGGCCACTCCTACTACTCTGCTCATAACGTGAACTCTTTCTCGAGCTGATCACGTGACTGCATCGATCCTTTCTCCATCCCTGCTTTTGCCTTCTCTCTCACTCTTCTCCCCTCCATCTATTCATCTCCCTTTTCCTTTTACACACTCTTTTCGGGTGTGTGTGTGTGTGTGTGTGTGCGTGTCTCTCTCAATCATTGCATTAATGAGCAAAGATCTTTCGTGTCACCCACCGCCACCACAGCCCATCTAACAAACGGACCCATCATCACCAAACAAACAGACACGTACACACAACAAGAAAAAGAAATAAGAAGATTTTCTTTTATCGCAAGGGTAGTGGTAGGGCGAAAAGAGAAGGAGAATACTCGTCTTGTGTGTAGGTAGTAGATGGTTGTTGTTGCTGCTTCTGCGGCATTGGCCATCTGGACGCAGCAGACATCGTCATATGGGCTTGGTGTTTGATAGTTTTCACCTTTACCTCTCATTGTCGTTCTCTCTCGCCCTACTCCTTACTTTAACCGATAGATAGAGCAGCCAGTAGTAGCCGCTTTCCCCTCAATGACATTCATTTGAAATTTTTTAGAAAAGGGGAGACAAATGGCTACGAAAGAGAGAGAGAGAGAGAGAGGCAACAACGCTGCACACACACCTTGACGAAATTATTATGATTATTATGCATATGTACATACTGCAGAGGGGCTTACCTCCATGTGACGTCCATTGCCGTTCTTTTTTCTTCAGTGGGGTGGGAGGTATTTAACAAAGCGTAAAGAAATCACAAGCCAAACATTTTTCCAGGTTTCCAATCATTCAATGTTTTTTATGGTTTTTTTTTTTTTTTTCCCCTTCCCTTGTAACGATTTCTTCCTCTCTCTTTTTGCGAGCTGCTGAAAGCAGTCGAAGGATGGAAGGAGGGACCGGAAGAAGAAGAAGAAAAGGAGGAGGCAAAGGGAATATATCAATAAGACGGTCGGGTTGGGGTGGGTGAGTGGGAGTTTTCGGCAAGGAAGGTGGGGTTATAGTGTGTATCTGTGTGTGTGTGTGCGTGTGTATAGTATAGTGACGGTTGCCATGGAAACGCATGATTCTATTTCTGGCCTTTCGTCGTCATCGGATCAAATCTCCCAAGACAACAACCCCATGTTGTCTGCGTGCGTTTAACATGGTGTGTGTGTGTGTGTGTTTTTAGGGTGAGAAAAAAGAAAGAAAAAGAATAAGAGTATGAAGACGTTGTTATGTCTGTTGCGACGGGGAATCACTCACGTGGGGACCGTGACAGAAATATCATTCAAAAATGAGTCCAAGTCTATTTTTTGACTGAAACATTTGTCTTATCTTTTTTTCCAGAATTTTGTTTGTTTTGTTTGCTTATATTCATCTCTTTTTTCTCCCCCTTTTCTTTTCTTTTCAGGGAGAAGATACAAAAGATTGAAGACATCAAAAAGAATATACGTGATGCCATCCTGGTAAAATTATTATTCACATAACAAAACAGACTAATGTGGAAATCTGTTGAATTCAATTGTTCATTGTTGTTTTGTGTTGCCGTTATTTGTTTCGACGTTTTTCCTCGCAGACAATAACAGGAGCCATGAGCACGCTAACGCCGCCCGTCTCGTTGGAGAATCCTGCCAATCAGTTTAGAGTCGATTACATTCAGGACGTTGCCTCGCAGCCGGATTTTGATTATCCACCTGTAAGAGTGTTGACCTATAACCGGCGTCTGTAACGTTTTTCTCAACCCTCCCCTCTCTCCTATCCTATTTTGACTGGCCTTTGCTCAGCTACCAAAGATCAATAATCCTCCTATACTCTCACATCCACTGATGTCATGACCAAGATTTTTTTTTCTCATTGTTTCAATTATTTTGTTTTTTCTTACACCATCTCCCTAGGAATTCTACGATTATACAGAGGTTCTATGGCAAGACAGGGGCGTTCAAGCCTGCTACGAACGCTCAAACGAGTACCAGCTGATTGATTGTGCCAAATAGTAAATATTCGATTTGCATTGAATTCATTTTTTTCTTTTCGGATAAAACCGTAACTTTGATTTCTTTAAATTGCCATTAAAACAAAACAAAAACACAGTTTTCTGGATCGAGTGCACATCGTTAAACGGTCCGATTACACACCTACCGAACAGGACATCCTACGTTGTCGTGTCTTGACATCCGGTATTTTTGAGACGAGGTTCCAGGTCGACAAAGTCAACTTTCAGTAATATGATCAATTTTGTTCCCTTTTTATTGATATTTGTTTGTTTAATTTGGGCTTGCGGGTGTCCCGTGTGATAGGCCATGCACTAAATTGACGTATTTGTTTTGCGTGTGTTCCACCAATTCCACTTTTGACCCTGCACAGTATGTTTGACGTGGGCGGTCAGCGGGACGAGCGGCGTAAATGGATCCAGTGCTTCAATGACGTCACTGCCATCATCTTCGTGACGGCCTGTTCGTCGTACAACATGGTCCTGCGCGAAGATCCCAGCCAAAACAGACTTCGCGAATCCCTTGACCTTTTCAAATCCATTTGGAATAACCGGTGGCTCAGGACGATATCTGTTATTCTTTTTCTCAACAAACAGGCACGAGAACTTATAAATATCAACAGCTCATTCATTGCCAATAAAGATCTCTTAATTAATGCAGGATTTGCTGGCGGAGAAAGTTCGAGCCGGCAAATCTCGTCTGGATGAATACTTTCCCGATTTTTCACGTTACGTCACCCCACCAGATGCCGCTACCGAACCTGGAGAAGATGCAGAGGTCACTTCTTGTTACCCCCCTTTTTTTTTTTTATTAATTTAATTATTTATGTCTGGTCGACAAAAAATGTTAAACATTTTTTAATCCTCATTTTACAGGTGGTAAGAGCAAAGTATTTTATCCGAGATGAGTTCCTCCGTATTTCAACGGCCTCTGGTGATGGCAAGCATTATTGTTACCCTCATTTCACCTGCGCCGTAGACACGGAGAATATCCGGCGTGTCTTTAACGACTGCCGAGACATCATCCAACGGATGCATCTCCGACAGTATGAACTCCTTTGAAAAATGAAGGGAAACAAAAAAAAACTAAAGGAAAAATTGCCACTCGCGCACATTTAAGGAAAGAAAGGAAGAAAAAAAAAACAAAACAAACCTGTCCCGCCATCCTCCCTCCTCTTATCCCCAGCACACACACCTTATGCACGTTACCACCCGCTTCGGTGTGATTCATTTCCTCTTCGTCAACGATCCTCCTCGTTCTTTCCTTTTCCCTCTCGCCTGTCCTCTTTTTACCTTCCCATCGAGTCATTGGCGTTTCATATAGTACTATATTATATATCCTTCCCCTCAACTCCATCCACTCGATATGCCAAGAAAGAAAAAGCGGACGAGGAGATCAAAGTTCTTCTTCTTCTGTCACACACACACACTGACTCTCTCTCTGTCTGTCGTTCTTTCTCCACGTCCATAATTTGAATATGATCGTGACGCACAAACAAACCCAAAACAAGCAGCAGCTACTGAGGGAGAGAGAAAATGTGAAACACAAAACACACAAATTCACAGAAGAAGATGTGTGAAAGAAGGAAAAGAAACCATTTCGTGTGTGTGTGTGTGTGTGTGTGTGTGTGTGTGAGAGCCAGAGTGAGTGTGAGTGGAATGTCACGGTGTCTGTGTGCGCGCAGTGCGTTTTGTTCTCGCTCTTTTTCTTCTTGTCGAAGAAAAAAACAAAACAAATTCCGGATTGGATTTTATTGTTTTCTTTTGAAGGAGGAAAGGTATCGGAAGAAAAAGAAGAGGAAAGAAAAAAAAATATGTAAATCCCGCGGTGTCATTTTATTTTTTATTTTATTTTGTTAATTGGGCTCCGTGTGATTATTTGCAAAAAGATGAACAAAATGGAATCTTCGTCGTCTTTTCCTACCCATTGCAAAAGAAGAAAAAAGAAGGCGATTCGTTTTTAAAGATAACACAAATTTCGTACATGTATTTTTTAGGTTGAATATGTGTTCAGCAACCACAACAAAATGAAGAAAGAAAATACCCTCAACAACAAAAACAACAAATTGTCACCTTTCATTTTCCATCCTCCATTTTTGCGACTCCCACCAGATGCGCGCGGGGGGCGATTGGGTTCGATAAAAAAAAAAGTAAATTTACTTGAAAAACTCAAAATGAGTTTTACCTGAAGGGTGAAAAAAAAAATTTTCAAAAAACATTGAAAAAGAAACGTATCTTGTGTCAAATGAGGCCAGTGTTTTTCGTATACCCTATCGCCCCCTTCTCTCGTCCGTGTGCTCCATTTGAAAAAGAAAAGAAAGAAAAAAAAAAAGGAAAAATCAAATTTTGGTTCTTAATTATTATTATTTGTCTGTGTGTGTGCGTGCGTGTGTGCGTGTCATGACGGACTGTGCGACGACAAAGTCATCCCCTCACGATCCAACCAAACAAACAAAAAAAAAAGGAGAAGAAAACAAAACGTGAGACGGTTGTAATTTTTTATTTGTTTGTGTTCGCCTCATTTGCCATTCACCTGCCAAAATTTGTTTTTATATTTTTTTCCTTCTTCTAATTCTTCTTTTCTTTAATAAAAGAAAAAAAAAAGAAAAAAAAAAAAAGAATGGAGACATTTGACCTTTCCCTCCCCCTCGTCACTTATATATGTATATACTATACATGTATATGTCTTTAAAAAAATCTTTTTATTATTCGAGGACACCAAACTTATTTTGAAAATTATTGTTTTAGCAGTGACTTACGTTGCCAAGAAAAGGAATGAAATGTTTTTTCTTCTGTTGGTTATACTTTTATGTTGTTCTTAAAAGTCGTATTGATGATCCCCTTCCCACCATGAAAGTTGAAATTGGGCGATGGATCGTGTCAAATTTCTCTCTCTCTTTCGCAATCCCAAACGGTTGTCGTCATCCGCTTGCACAAGACTTTAGAAGCTAAAACGTTAAAAACCACGGACTAAATTCTTAAACTTAAAAGAAAAATCGCAGCTAAACTAATTTGATATTAATTTTATCATTTTTTTTTTCAAACTAAATCTGGCCATTGTTTTGTTTTTTTCTTATTTTGAAATTTGAGTTGAATCTCCTTTTTTTGTTTTTGGCCGCTAACTTGAAAAGCTAACATGTTAAAATTCGTACTTGATGTACATTCTATTTTTTCCAGGCATGCTATCAATTGAATCTGTTTATCCACCAGAATCTTCAGTAGAGAGAAAGAAAGAGAGAGAGAGAGTTAAGAGATATGTGACGCCCTGCGATGGCAAAAAAAAAAAAAAAAAAAAAAAAAAGATAAGATGAAAACAAGTATTTTTACGTCCATTTCGATTGTGTAATCCCCCATCCCATGCTCCTTTTTTTCGTGAGAAAAAAAAAGGAATATCGGCAAAATTGTTTGTTTTTTTATTCACGATCCCAGTGTCTCCTTCTCTCGCTCCCCAAATCCCTCCCCCATGTCCCCCGCCACACACAGACATGAAAACACCAAGCATCTTTACCGTCGATTTTTTTTTTCAAAAACCCGTGACGTTATTGTATATTGTGTACTTGTGAATAAAATTTATGACGTCATCTTTAACTAAAAACTACCCTAGCCATTTTCTAGTCTTCCTTACGCTATAGAGATGGCGTTGATGTTAGCTACTTGAACCGTCTGCTTGGAAGGAAAACATGAATTCGTGATCGTGAATAAAACCAAAGGTAGTATTCTGTTCAATTCCGAGCATGATGAACCGGCGATTCGTTCGCATTCTGGGGTTGCTTGTGCTATTGACACAGAATCTCAATATTATTGAGACCACGGATATCAACGGTGAAGGCCGTCAAAAAGATGTGAACGTCACACATTTGGAGACCGTGAAAGATGAGAAGCCAAATTCATCCAACGTGTCAGCATTTCCCGTAGCTAATAATGACACGTTAGTTTCTGGATTTTTTCTAAACGTATTGAACATACCTTGTGATGTAAAACTTTCTTTTATCAACTTTAATTTTGCAGTTTCTTCAGCCATCACCCATCTCGGAATGAGCTTGATCCTGCCCTGCCAGGCAAAGGTTCAGCTGAAGAAGAGCATCACAATTCCCTCTCAATATTCTTAGTGCTTGTTCTGCTTGGTATCTGCATACTTTTGATCCATGTCATGCTCAAATTTCACTTTCACTATGTGCCTGAAAGTGTTGCAGTTATCTTTGTTGGTAAAATACTATACTTCATATTTCTTTTCAGTAAAATCTACATAATCATATTTGTTATTGTTGATCAGGTGCATTGATTGGGCTATTTTTAAAGCTTATGTCATACCAGCATGTTGCTGATTGGGCTAAAGAAGCAGCTTTTTCTCCTACCATTTTTTTTCTTGTTCTTCTGCCACCCATCATCTTTGAATCGGGCTACAATTTACACAAGGTGTAACACCAGTTTATATTATTAATGTGATTAATTTGACTGAATTGATTTTTTAAATATTCAATTACAGGGTAATTTTTTCCAAAATATTGGGTCCATTACAGTTTTTGCCGTATTCGGGACTCTGATCTCAGCCGTGATTGTCGGAAGCGGAGTTTATGTTTTAGGACTGGTAATTAAGAATGAGAAATATGGAACATCATCCAGATTGATAAATTTAACATTTAACGTGTTAATTTTAGGCAGATATAGCTTACAAATTGAGTTTTATCGAGAGCTTTGCATTTGGCTCGCTCATAAGTGCAGTGGATCCTGTTGCAACACTAGCCATCTTTCAAGCCCTTGATGTAGATCCGGTGTTGAATATGCTTGTGTTCGGGGAGAGCATTCTTAACGATGCCGTCGCCATTGTGCTGACAACTACAATCCTTGAAATCGATTCCCCTGAAATGAATGACATGTCCGGTGGTCAGCTAGTATTGCACGGTGTTGGCCGATTTTGCCTTATGTTCTTCGCCTCGGCCGCCATAGGAGTGGCCTGCGCACTAACCAGCGCTTTGATATCCTTTTCAGCGATTAGTTAAAAAATATTTTCTGAAATTTTGCCACGTTATTCCTTAACCACAATGAACTTGTTGAAATATGTCGAATTGCGACGTAATCCTTCCCTAGAATTCAGCATGATGATGGTGTTCACCTACCTGCCTTATGCACTGGCTGAAGGTATCCACTTATCGGGCATCATGGCCATCCTCTTTTGCGGGATAGTCATGTCCCACTACACCCACTATAATCTATCGCCGATAACACAAATAACAATGAAGCAGACCATGCGGACGATCGCTTTCATTGCTGGTTAGTTAATGTGTTCTGTCTTTTGATTTCGTAATGAAAAATAATTCTTTTGTTTCCATAGAAACGTCAGTATTTGCCTACTTAGGCCTTGGTATTTTTAGCTTTCCTCATCGGTTCGAACCCGCACTCGTCATATGGAGCATTGTTCTATGTTTATTAGGTAAGTATTCAATCAAGAACTTTTAAATTAAAGCAAGCACGTAGATTACTAATATGATTCCTTGATATGATCAGGACGATTGGTAAATATTTTTCCTCTCTCAGCCCTGGTCAACCGCTTCCGTCAGCATAAAATAACGAAAAAAATGGTGCGAACTCGTTCTTTATCTTGATTGCTGTTGCTAACTATTTTTCGTGATCCTTGGGCATTGCCTTTGGTCCGCGGATCAATTAGATGTTCATCATGTGGTTCAGTGGCTTGCGAGGTGCCATCGCCTACGCACTGTCGCTTCATCTTGAATTCGAAATGGAGACAAGACGTGTTATAGTCACTACCACACTTGTTATTGTTCTCTTTACGATATTAGTGCTCGGAGGGTCTACTATGCCGCTATTGAAATGCCTTAAAAGTAATTTATCTGTGTGTTTTATTTTCTTCATTTTTCTTGACGACGCTACTTTTGTTTGAATAGGCAAAAGTCCGATTCGCAACAGACTAAGAAAAAGTGGTGCTCCAGTAAACGCGACGTTAAGCAAGACACTGAAGCTGGATCAGCCTCTGGAGTCGGACGTACTATCTGAGATGACGGAAGAAGAAATGGATGTCACTTTGATCCAGCAGCAGCAAGCTCTCAGTGGTTTCATTCGATTTGATTTGCAGTATCTGTTCCCCATTTTCACGCACCGTTTTTCACGGAATGAAGTTCGTGAGTGTCGCCAGCAAATGTCAAATTTAGCTAGTCAGTGGCAACAAGCCGTCCGCTCGTCGCCAGCAGCTGTATCTTCGTCCACACAACCAGTTGCTACGTCTCAGCTGAACAACAGTGAAGCAAACAATATTTCTGAATGAAAGGTAAAGCCTGCCAAAAAGGAAAAGAACCTTTCAATACTTTCTTGCACTTTGTACCTCTCTGTATATTTATTGGTGAAAGACTAAAAGAGAAAGCTGTTTTTTGTAAACCGTTTCATTGGCGCCTTTATAGATTAAAAAGAAAAGGACTTGAATCAAGTCTCAATGCAAATAAATTCTTAAAAAGCTCTAATGATTTCCCGAGATAGTTCATCAATTAGGCATGCCGAATGTAGAGAAAGAAATAGATTCAAGGAAACGGTATATTCTTTTCAAACTAGAAAAAAATTTAAGCATACAGGCGTTAGGCTTTGTCTAATGCCAAACCTATTCAAGTGGTGGCTTTCAGTGTTAGAAATTCCGACATTTTGTACCAAGTGCCTATTCAGCAATCCCTTATTTCATGATTCAAGATTTCAAGCCTATCAGGCCTTAATTGGGAAAGACATCTGGTGGACAAATATCCTACTATTTACATTTTTGCCATCCATTGTTATGTTACCACTTGTAACCAAGTGGTATCCAAGTTTTGTAATCTCCCCTACTTTTTGGGTTTCCAAGGATATTTGCCATAGTCTAATGGTATTTTATTTACATATTAAGTAAATCTACTGTTATTTGTGTGGTGAAGGCGAAATATTTTAGATTGATTGTCTTTTATACAACAAAGTTTCCTGTTGTTCTCAGCTAGGCAACCTACTGAACCTTAAAATTGTGAGCAACCCACATCAATCTTTTGCCATGCGATTGTTAATCAATGTAGTTTTTGAACTACTATCAAGGATTCATTCACTTTGTGTTGAGTACCGTCAAGCATCACCATTTCAGAATCCTTCCCCTCATCTCTACTTAGCGCAAGTATTTCCAGACTTCAATATCATAACCACATTTTGGTACTCTAAGTTTCTTTGTTATCTAGTATTGCCTTACAATGCTTTAACTTTCTACCATTGGACTGTGACATTTTATTATCTTTCTGCTGCAAAATTGACATCCTGACAATTTATCTAGCTCTAACCAACAAGACATGTAAGTTGACTTGTATTCATTGCTATAATAACATCAAAAATATTCCATTTTCCCTTTTGAAAAACTTCATCTTTTCCCTCAATTCATTCATTTAGAACTATCCTCTTCCCTTCAGTATGCAAACCAACCCATCATGACTATGGCCATGCTGTCTTATCTTCCTTGAGCCATCCATCTGTAAGTTCCATTCTGTATTTCATGTTTTTATTTCTGATTTGCATTTGTTTTGTAAAAAATTTTCATGCTATAAATTAACTTGTGGCCTCACATTACAGTATAGTCTAGGACAAGTGCAGCACATTCATCTTTGCATGTCTAGAATCAACCGTAACCTTGCCAGTAGCTTTCTTCCTTCTACGCAAAATCGCCGTCCGGACTATTTCCGCATTCATCTCCCCCAGGGGGCCACACATGTAAGTTAAATTATCTTCTCTGTTATAATATATCAAAAATATTTCATTTCCCATCTAAAAATGCTTCCTTTAACTAATCTATCAATAATATATTATAATCTATCTTCCTCTGCCTTCTGGTACAAGGTCAACCATCAGGATTCCGGCCTTGCTGTCTTCGCCTTCGCCTCATCGCGGTCTTCGTCTACGCTTTCTCCTCATCGCTATCTTCGTCTACGCTTTCTCCTCATCGCTATCTTCGTCTCATCCTTCGCCACATCGCCATCCTCGAGTCATCTATCCGTAAGACCAAAAAGGGGTGAAGCTCAGCAAAAAGCCCAAGGCGAATAGGCGATGGAGGAAGTTCACCGAGGAACGTCACCCTGGTATTGTTTTGTTTGGTATTGTTTTGTTTGGTTTTGTTTTGTATTGTGGTGTGTAAGTTAACCCGTTGGCTGCCACCCCGTTTGCGTCCCATTTTTTTTGTAGCTTGTAGGGACCGGGCGCTGTTCTGCCCCGTGGCCAGGGGGGAACAGTCGCCGCGCCTAAAGGCTTTGTGCCTTTAGGCGCCGTAGGCAATGCACCAGTAGGGACTTCTCTTTGTCGGTGCGGTGATAGATTCCTGGGGTGTGCATTCCCGGAATGGTTTCTATCACCGTGTCAGCCCGGACTTGTCTTCGGACAAGTCCCACCTTGTTCGTGGATCCATCTGACGCGAAGCGTAGCAACTGTAGTAAAGCAACCTACGGGTTGTATGGCCTGGCAGCCAACGGGTTAACTAGTTAGTTGTATGTTGTATGTGTTTATATATGTATTAATTTATGTTGTGTTATGTAAAAAAGTGGTGGAATTGATGGGTGGAGGTGGGACAATAAAAATAATTCCTTTTAATATTTCTCATTTGTATTTCATTTTATAATGATATCATTTCTAAATAACACCAAAGATATTTGTTAACTCAATTGATCTCGTCGATAAAGTATTTAACTAATCACACTTGTTTACAATTCTACAGACATTAACTTATTGTCATGAAAAACCCTCAAAGAATCTTTACAACCTTAAAAGATATTTTTTTATTCGATTTTTACAGTATTCTTCACCATGTGACAACCACAGTCAACAATGAACACAATGACAAGACCAAAATATCAACCTTCCCTTAACCTCTTACGTGTGAGCTTACAATTCATCAACACAAGAATGATACTAAAGATCTTTTATTTACAGTGACAACCAAACATCTGTGGCATTGCATACTGTCACAGAAATTTCCTGTGGTCACCACAGCACATCAGGTAGAGTTCGAAGACCTAAAGGTACAGTTAATAAAGTAATACTGTTAATGGTTATTTGTAACTTTACCTTATACTACCTGCAAGAAACTAGGAAATTTATGTTAGAAAAGATTGTAAAGAACTGTTTTTATAGAGGGCCACTTGTATAAAAATGTTATGCACTTGACTGAACGAGATGAAAAACGTGCTGGCAAAGTCAAGCCATGCTTCTGCTTTAAACCATTTTGAATACGTTTGGTACAATGTTTCTTTGAAACAAATATTGCCATAGCACCTTCAACTACTTAGTTGCTTTAAGGTGGACCTATTGTAAAGCGTAAAATAGAAAACCTACGCAAAATTCCAGGTAAAACCACGCAAAATCAGGAGTAGAAATTTAACAAGAGTTTAAAATAAGCAACCTTTCTCAGTAGACGCTGAATCCGAAATGAAACAGCTGACATTCCCTTGAAAATTATTCTGAGTTGATTATTTCTCCCCTAGATGTCTTGAAAATATGCAGCAGTGGCACAACCTACTTTGAAGTAAGGTAAGTGAAGTATGCCCCGACTTTTTTTATGACCAGATGACCGACATGATTTGACCAAATTTTCTACTAGATGGCGATGCCGATACGACGAAGTTTCAAAATATATCTTATCCTTGAGTTTGTCAAACAGTTCGTCTGCTTTGGAAATAGTTAATCTACTTTGGGAGTCGCGTTGACGTAAGCACGTAAGTGAGAATTCTTAAAAGGTTATTAGTTTTTATAATTTAAAATGGCAGTAAGGAAGCAGACCAAATGTTTCTTCTACCGATTGTTTCAGTGCTTAACCATTCTGATCTTCTGATTCCTCAATCTACAGACCTTGCTTTTATTGTCTAATATTGAACAATGTTGGTAGTGAGGTTGTGGCTTTATGAGAAACCATGATCCCTTTTCCCAGAAGGAAAGAGACTATACTGGACAGAAGCATGTCTACTAAACACGTAAAGTTCCCATTCTTTTGATTATTTTTTATTTATTTATTTTTTAAATATAAATCTTACTACACATTTCTGAGATGCAGGTAGATAATTGTAGGAAATGAAAAGAGATTGTGTTCATAAATTGTTTTGAACCTTTTCCTTGCAAATACTCTTCATCAGGCTTTCGTAGATATATCATAGTTATCTACCTTGTGGCAACCAATTGTGGCACTGCCGTAGTTGATTGCAGCTGGTTGTATTTGTAGTCTGTAAAAAGAAGATCAATACAAGCATTATGAAAAAACAAATAGCAAACCTATGTGTCTTTGAATTTAAGTTTAGGTGTGATTCATTGAAAATAGTTAGATTAGTAGTTGAGTCACAGTTGATAAATTTGATTCCACTGTTTATTCTTGCTTTTGGTTGACATATACCATTCTCATGTGTAGTTTGGTTTAGTAAAATGACAGCTCTTCACATTCCACTCAAACAGTCTGAAAAGGGAACAATATGTCATCCATTTACCTTGGAAATTTCCATTTAACAATATAATTCTAAGTGTATATAGCTTATGGATATTTACACCTAAATGTACACATACCTCAAATGACAAAGCGAAACAGTGAGCTCTGTAATGTGACTCATGGCTCAGTGGTTGAGCATCGGCGAGGTATGCTGTAATGTAAAGGTTCGAATCCTTACAGAGTCAAGTTGAAATAAAGTCTGAATTAAAAAGAATATGATAATGTCCATATGACACTTTCAAACAGTGTATGCTTAAATAAATTAGGTCCACGAAAATTTAACTATCTAGCATGCGATGTTTACAAAGTGGCAAATGAGCTACGATATGCTAATGAGACCTAATTGCCTTAATCTGTGAATAACGAACTTCCATGTGGATCAACAAAATCAACTAAGGCAATATGTACAGATAAATCATGGGAGGACAAGTGCATTGTACAAAATGAAAAACTAAATTATAAAAAAAAAAAAAAAACATTTTTGAAAAATTTTTTTAAACATTTTGTATTCGATACATGGTCTTTAAAATAAATCAAGGTAGGGGTAAACCCTACCTCAATTGAACTGGGCCCCCGGGGAGATTACCCGGGGAGTGGCTAAGAGAAGCCGGAAAAGGATGGAAGGTTTCGGACAAGTTTTTACGTGAGCGATTAACCGTTATTCGGATTTGTGGGTAGCCTCTTCGCCCTCCAATGATATCTCAGAACTTGAGGACCCCCACGTCCCCTTTCCGGACAGCGCACTCACAACCTTTACTGCTGATCACAGTAGGGGCATGACCCCCTACGGGCTTATTACGAGTCAAGGGGAAACGGGGCCACAGAAAAGAAGGGAGCCCAGATATGCACTTTAATTTATACAAATTCAAATATTGTATCTTCGGGACGGAGCAGATGCGATGAAGTGCGAATGGCTTTCTTCACAAACGTAGTATCGCTTTCCGTCTTCTATTTCTGACACAGGGAAATATACTGTAGTTACATGACATCTTTTGTGGTTGGAGTTTGCAAAAGTCGATCACGGAATCTGGAAGGAATAGGAAAACATAAATCAAAAGACAATTCAATTGATAAAAGTAAGGTTTAAGGGTAACATTACGTGATATACGACAATTAATTATGGAATATATTCCCGTGTGTTTACAACCATCATAATTTTTAGGGCATCTGGCCTTAACCAAAAATCTCTCCCAATTTGCCAAAATCATTAATCTAGATGAAAAAACCAAACAGGAAATATTTAAAAAAGTTGTAACCATATTAACTTAATCCTTTACTTCTGGTACTCACCAATGTGGCAATACTTTGGTATTTGCTTGGGACTCTTTATGAATTCAAACTGAAAGTCTCATAGCAGATCGTCAGATCATGTTGGTGTTTATTGTTTTAGGATGTGCCATCACTCTTCTATTGTAATGAAAACCAACCAGATTTGCTCATTGCTAGTGATGCATATAAAATTATAAAATAATAATAATGCTAAAAGATATTACCTACCAATATGACCCAGGTTAACACATTGGTCATCCATTTGTGAATTGCCTAAAGTAAAAAAAAAAAAGATTATTAATTATTTTACATGCTAAGAACAGAGTAATGGCCCCCATACATAATAAATTATATGATACCTTAAGTTTTGTTTTAATTCAAATACAACCTGTTAACACCCGAAGAATAGCCAACACAAATCAGCTGACCAAGAAGCCACAACGTTCTAATTCTACTGTGACAAGTCAATTAGCCACAGTGTCCACATTAAAGAATAAGATCTGTTTTACCATCCAGGGCTTGCATAATGACTGTTTGACTTTTAAGAAATGGCTGTGGTGTTTGTTGATCATAAGACAATGACTAATTAAAGCTTAAATTGCTTGTTAAATCCAAATGTTACTTCCATTACTTTTACGCTTATGCAGTTTTCTTATGCAGAAACGAACATGGTACTCGATCCCAGTTCTGTACACAGCTTCGGCCGCGGTTTAACACCATCATATTCAACGAACCAACAAACTCTAGCATCGGAAGTGGAAGTTAATGCGTCTTAGTAAATTGGTTTCTTAATGAAATCCATGGGGATTCATAATTTACGCAGGGGAAAGGCCTCTGTGAAGTTACGTTTCTTCAACGAGCACTGCAACATGTGAAATCGATGTTAAACATGGCTTATGGGAATAATACGAGGAAACACATTACCGCAGACTTCTTTCTTAACCGCACTCACTTGAAATGTCAGGCAGTCAATAATATCAGTCAGGTTGCCAAATCTGTTCAAACAGCGCCGTGGAACTGGTTGCTTAAACTCTTAAAGCCACAAGACAAACCACCTGAACCAGTCGACAACAGATGGCGTTAGTTTATGTGTCTGTCAAAAAGCAGCCGATCTTTTAAGCCACCCTCAGACACACATTGGAACTTGGAAGTAATATCAACATTGCAATTCTATTTTCATATTCTTCAAACATTAAGACAATAAGCAGCACAGCACCCATTCCTTATACAAAACATACAATACAACATTAAGACAATGGCGTCAAATCTTGTTGCATACGACGAAAGTGACAGTGAATCTGATGAAGAAATGGACCAGTCACCTGTAATTACCAAACAGAACCTTTTAACTGAAAGCATCCGCGAAGATAATGAAATTCCTAAACCTTCAGAAAAGGAACTAAAATTGGCAGAGCTAGCAAGCAGAGAAAAGACAAACTTAAGGAAGTGTGATCTATTGACAAGCATAAGCCATAAGAAAAATGGAAAAATTATGATTGGCATTCCCTCATTAGTTGATGTAACATTTAATTTCTGCAACAACTTATTCAATCTTTAATAAAATATTAACATTCTTTTTTCGTTTATAGTTGGAAGACGACACAGAGAAGAAAAAAGTGCAAATAGTTGACAAAATTTCTGTTGCAGGACAGTCTAAACTATTTTCAAAATTACCACCTCCAAAAAATTCACCCCATGAACCTGCCTTTATCATTAGTAAACCAGTTAGAAAGGATCCCATAAAGAAAAGTCTACCTTTAATTCCCCAATCTGTGGCAAGGCAGCAGATGTCGAAGAAAGATTCTGATGATGAAGATGTATCTGATAGCTTCTTTACAATGGATGAGCCAACACTGAAAGTACAAGCAGAACCTATGGATATTGGGGCATCATTACAGATGATTACTACTACAAGTCAACAGGAGGAAATAGTATATCCCATCATGCCCACTAACCAGCAGTATAATATGGCAGGGATGTTAAATTCAGCATCCCTGTACCAACAAAGGGAAGATCCTGGACTGGAACTAGATAATGTTGCAGTAAGTACTTATCCAATTAAATCACCACACATGATCTTCATTGGCCTGTTTGTTTAGTTACAGGCACTTCAGGGTTCCTCTGGTGTGAAACGCAAGCTACCAGATGATGCACAGATAATTGAAATTAAAGGCGAGCGTTTAACATACGACCCTAACATGTCTTACCTGAAAGCAATCTCCGAAGAAAAGTCGAACACTAGAGGACCAGATATTGCATACAACAAGTTACAGAAGAAGAAACATCAAATCACTTACTTAGCTGCTCAAGCCAAAGCCCGTGAGGTGGATCTCAAGAACCAATGGGCTCAAAACAAATCCACCAAACGACAAACACAAGCAAAATATGGATTTTAAAGTACGTTTTTTGAGCTCGGTTGGGATCGTGAATACATGACGGCGTATAATTAACATAAGATGTAAAATCTGTTCCGTTAAATTGTGCATAGTAGGATATCTTTGTTTACTTCAGATAAACTCACTGGTTAATTTTTTCCAGTGATTGAAAGCCCTCATCGTCACATTTAATGCCGGATGGATCATTTCCACTAAATCTGTGTCTTCGCAAACGCTTAGCCCGGCAAGACCTTTAAAGATAATCGTTATCATTCGTTATCATTGAACATGACTTGGTAGATGTCAAAATACCCAGATATGAGTGAAGAGGATCGCTCGAGTGATCGATCCATTTTGATAGTCCTCCTACGACATTGCACTGTGTATCCAACACAAATTGGCGATTCCTTTTGCGATCGATAAATTGGTGGGCTCCAAGAATCTGAACAACGACGAGTGCTCAGGTACGATAAAAGTTGCAATAAATGAGTTATGTTTACTTTCAGAGTCGCAGGTACCCAGAATGAATAACAGGTATCGACTGGAAGCTTGTTCGGTCGGCCTTGAAATCCACTTTGTTGACGGGAAACCAGCCAGCGAACTAGTTTTGCTTTCTGAGTTTGGCAATGCAATTTGGACTATGAGAATATACCATTACCTAAACAATTAATACAAGGTGTCAACCTGCTTTAAATTTAGGGCGGAATCCAAAGTTCCCATCAAACTCAGGGCCGCAATTCCACAGAATGTAAGACCAGCATGTCCTTCCTGATTTTTGTCTTGCCCGATGGCTCCATCATAGCTCTGTAAGAAACACACAATATTTCAAAGATAAATTAACCTAACTTAACCTAAACGCCATTTACTATAGAATTAACGATATAATTGGTGGTTGTTTCAATGTTAATGGCTGACCAGTCCTGCAATATGTAGCAAATGGAACAGGCACAGTAGACGAAACGAACGTCGCTTTCACTGCCTTCAAGTGTGGCGGCAAAACTAGCAAAATAAAACGTCATTTTCCAGATACAAATAGCCGAAGCTGTCTCTTACCTCCCATTTTCTAGCTGAAGCGCTTTTACGCCAGCCAAAATTCCTTTTCTTTGTAACCGTCCCAAATCATCACCGAGAATAAGAAGAGTATTGATTGCTGCATATGTCATTGTTATGTGTGAAGTATCTAAGGGATGCGAGGAAACTGTTCCTATGTTTACACTTCTGCCAACATGACTAGGGCTGTGACTTTCAAGGGATAATGTGGCAGCCAGTGATCCACGAAAACCACAGCGTTCCAGGCTTTCATCATCTTGATTTGGTAATATCTGGAAAAGGTATATCCAGTTGATGTATTCCTCTCTGTGCTTATCCAGCAAATCCAGTCGTCCCAACACATCAAGACCAGATATGGCAAAGAATGATATTGATAGCCTAAAGAAAAACATTTGAAAAAAAAAGTAAAGGTTAACTATTTTCTTTTGTTGATGCTTGTTTTGCAGTAATTGGTATACCTTATGGAATCCAATGATACAAGTGAAGAGGGCAATGCATTCAGGCATCTTAAAAAGTATTTCGCATGCTTTTCTTTTGTGAATTCTTTACAATCTTCCATAGTTTCCCTAGTACCAGGTAACCTTGTAAAATGTCAAAATGTGATTCAGACGACGAATTTCTTTCCAGTCTAAAACAAATAACCCAAATGTAAATGTATTAATAAACAAAAATTGTCATCAAAACGCTCACTTTTGACTTTAACAGCTTAGAACATTGTTCAAATTTTGTTCGAAATCTCGTGATCTGATGGCCAAATGCTGGATTAAAAGATAGTCATTTCGGGAAAACAGCGTTTTATTGGAAAACTTATTGTTAAGCTTTTTGCCTATTTGTATTTTTACTTATGTGCGAGATAACTGACAGCGAGGGCTTTTACAGCTGACAGACGATTTTACCGGATAATCTAAACTGCAAACGCTGGTATTAGTAAACAGCATTCCTTCGGCATTCTTCGATTGAACTAGGAGAGTTTTTTCTTTCAAATTTGAAAATTTCAATGTGAAAACGTGGTCACCTTTTTGAGCTTTTCAGTTTCCAATTACTGGTGTCTGAATTTCCATTACCTATATTTTCATTGTGTCATTAATTTTAATAGCTACTACAAAGACAGCTCCTAGAGATTGAAACATATATTTAAAAAATAGAGGAATAACGACAAGTTTAGCATCCAACATCTGCATTTAAGTTTTAAGACTTCCTGGCAAAAACTAAAAAGACAAGAAATCAATTTAAAACCCCCGCTATTCAATCCCGTTCTTTCGTACGAATAATTTTACGCGAATCACGTTCAAATGAAGTTCGTCCAGTTTACCTATCCCCATTGATCTTTTGTCATTCTTTTTATAGCATGAAATCCATTTCCCCCTGTTCATAACCTGAGTGGATGAGAAAATATGTATTCCAACGGTAAATGGCACGATATCAGAACGAACGACTGGGATCAATTCAATGGCTGTCACGAAAGAGGACACAATAGCTAACTTGAGAATTTGAGGTATTTAAGTAATGCCAACATCCTGAGCGTCCTGTAGTTGCGATCCACAAGTCAATGAGGTAGTCAGAGAACCTCGAAACCCTTTCGCGATGAAGCTACATCAATTTTTTACAACGTCACTACTTATGGGTGTCCTTACGCTCCGGGTGGATGCCGCAAAAATACATAGCAAAGTTCGCCGATCGGCCCTATCGCTGCCTTCCGGTAGTTCGCTCTCGGTCACGATGGATTTGATTATTCCAGTCGTTCCGTTAATCAACACAACTCTGACTTACCTATGGTTCGACCTTCCACTTACGTTCGATCTACCAACCGCCAGCACGTTGAATGAGCTTTACGTCAGTTTAGGCCTTTTATCCAAAGCATCGAACGATGACGACGATTCCGACACTTCGAACGAGCTGAGCCACGACTTCGTGGAGGATCAGAGAGCTAACCACGATCGAAGACAGGTGTATCAATATGCAGAAAGTTTCTTCCAAAAGTGATTCTTTTTTTTTTGTTACGTCAGACGATATAAAAATATTTGGTAAGTCAATTTTAAAGACGTTTGATATTTTGAAACAGCTTTGGACTCAACGGACAAGTCTGCGTGAAGCGAGCCATTTGCGAGCTGGCTGAAGCGCCATTAGGCAGCCACGGTCTGTTTGGCAAAATTTTCGAGCTTTTATTTCTGTAAGTAAGAATTTAATTCTCAATTCTTCTTTACATGTATAAAAATAAAATATACCTACTTCTGATTTTACTTCACCAGGCCGTCGACTACGAGGGAAATCGAGCCGCAACTCAATGGAAGTCCGGTCAATGTCACCTCACTGCCAGTTGAACTTCATTATTTGGGGCAATCGATTGAAGACAGCTACACCGACGCCTACCTGAAAGGCAGAAAAACAGGCGGATGTTCAATTCATTTCTCTGCTTGTCCCATATCCATTTTTAAACTGCTTGACTATTGATAACTCCCGTCTACAGTTTGAACCGTTACCTAAAGTTCCTATTTCAATGCCTCTATTTCTGTTGGTTATTATTTTATTTAAAGACGAATCGTCCAATAAATATCTCGTTTAAAGTTCATATACAGTATATATTTTTATTATTAATATTCATAGCCAAAGGTAACAGGTCAAGACTTCTGATTATTTACATTTCCGATCAAAATTTAAACACAACGGTGGAAATCATAAACAAAAAATCGAGTCAAATTTCTGTGAAAAATCACATCGCCATCAATAGTTTCCACGAAAACTGCTGTATCGTCAATATTTTCTCGCGCTTTGCTGTAGCTATTCGCTATATTTTTTATTTTTTATTTCTACTATGGCGGGGTCTCGTATTTCATGATCTACGTACCCAGCTGGAGCTACAGCTGAGCGCTCGCCTCCTGTAAATTTGCCAACCAGTTTACACAAGTTTGGTGCTCTGGCTGAGTTTACCGTTACGCCCATCTCTGCATGGATTTTGTTTACTAAAAATTTTGCACAAATCCGCTTGCATCTGCTTGCATTTCAGTTTCATCCCAAGACTATCTGATATTAGCAAGCTGTATACGAACTCTATACAGAATAACATCACGTTTCTGTGTAGAATCGCCGGCCTCCGCCTTATTCCCTTGACTACAGTTATCTTGTTTCCGGAACTCGACCGATCACATGGAACAACAACTTAGCTCGTCGCGGCTTCTCATGCCAAACAGTTATGTTATTGGAACCTTTCGTAGATAATTCTTCATCCTCATATTTTTCTTTTCAAGAAGCGCAAATGTTTTTGGGCCATATGAAAAAGCAAGATCAGTTTGAAAAGACATACTGGAAAAGACGATTGTTGCCATGCCGTACAGCCTAAGGTAAACAGGAAATGCTTTGACTCTTAAAGTCAGAAAAGAAGTCATGGGAAGACGCATTAAAAAGAAAAATCCACCTTTAGCTGTAACTTGCACGCAACTTGTGCTTCCTCAAAAGCAAGTCAACCCAACAATAAATATAATAAAACAAGTTAGCCGAGAAAATGTAGCCAGTTGATCGAGCACAGCCATCACAGCAATAAGTTTCTCCAGTAATTCTTAAAAATTGAAAATGATCCGCATCTGGCTATTGCTAGTGACAGGAAGCATCGTCGTCGTTTTTAACAACGTCGAGACGACTGCCCACGAAGAGCTAGTGATGTTAAATACAGGTGATGGCGCTACTAAAGAGCCTGAAGAGGAGGTTTCAGTTGGAAGACGTAGTTCCAGACGGACCGCTCTGTCATTGCCGGCCAACACGAGCTGTAAAATATCGTTCGATATGTCAGTGGGCATAAGCCCACTTAACAATACATTCACGTCGTTCACCATGAGTTTGCCCTTCCGCTTCGTTCTGCCAACGCACTCGCAGCTCAATCATCTCTATGGTAATTTGGAGCGGCTCGAAAGTGATCTGAGCGATGGAGAAGCAACTACTAAGGTCATCGATTACGAATTTCTTGAAGAACAAAGGGCAAACGAGCAGAGACGAACAATCTACCAGCATATCGAAACTCTATTCAAAAAGTATACCAACATTAAATTTTGGCTAATTGGCCCCCAAAAAAATTTCATTTTCAGTACGAAGGCCTGTTATTCACATGCCTTCATGGTATAACGATCGCTTTACAATTTCAATTAAGGTTTGGACTCGACGGAGAACTTTGTTTGCAACGAGCCATTTGCGAGTTGGCCGAAGCCCCATTAGGGCACTACGGAATGCTGGGCAAATTAATTCATCTGGTCTTCTCGTATGGTTTCAATCAATTGTTTTGTTTCGTTTGGGGCATCAACAAAGGCATTTTTTGTTTTCTTTCACATTTAAACTAGGCCGAGTCTGCTACAATTTCCCGAGATAATGAGCCGATTTCTAGCCGGCCATGGCAACGCCAATCGTTTTAGACGCGATGCCTCTTTGCTACCCGAACTGGAACTGATAGAGAAGCCGGTCGAGGACCAATACACTCGTGCGTATCTTGCTGGCAAGGGACGCAAGTGCTGGGCGCGTTACTCCTCCTGTCCCATTTCCTTGTTTACGCTTCTGAAAATTTAACTGGTAGGACGGGCTCTCGTTTTCTCGCAGACTCTTAACTCCAAGTTCGTGATTGTTTGAACTGCTCAGCAGTTTCTTTTATTTTTTGTGGCTAGCTTATAGCCAAACAGCACAAAAATTAACTTAAAAAGTTCCTATTCGCCGACGAATGCCATTGTAATAAATTATAGCTGACTATGATACGATACGCGGAGGTAGACATAATAAACGTTGTTATCAAATTTACCATTCAAGTTGCAGCTGTACAGAAAAAACAAAATTGGTTGCTAAAAGTGAACGACAGTTTGACATCGAAGTTTATCTTCTTCTTACTACGTAAAAAGAAAAAAAGAAAATACGACTTCCGCTGCACTTTGTGTACAAATCCGGCAATGAAGTCTGTAACTGAATTATTCGGTTTGCACTTGTTTTTATTTTTTCTAGTTCGTTTCCATTTCCATCTGAGACGATACGATAAGAATAAACAAACACGCACGGGAGGCCAGATTGGGTTCCAAAACAAAATCAAATCGTTTTCCATAATTGCGAGTTCTATAGAGGAACGAAGCCATCAGCAAAGCAACTAGCTCCTTCTGATGGGTAGGGCTGTCAATTGTGGGAGGTAGGGATAATGAGGGAGGGAGGAAGGAGAAGATCGTTAGTGAAAAATATCATCCACTACCGAGAAATGGCACAAAAAGGAATCATGAGCTTGCAACGATGATATCTGCGTTCGATAAGACCTGATCAGCTTTCCACTTGGTAGAGGCGTGCATGAGAAAAGAACTCACGTAGCTAGAAAAAAAAAATTGATTTTAAAATTTTTTTTGCAAGTTATCTAGTTGGTAACCAGAATACGGTAATGCCTCAGCTCAAAGAGCAAAACATTTAGCAGTCTCTGACGTAGACACTCTTTCCCGGTACCACATGGTATTGAAAAGGAGGGAAAAAAACAGATGAATAAGTATAAAAAGGCAACGCGAATTATTGTAAAAGCATCAGTTTAAGATCTGATATTGTCAGAGAAACTAGCAGCATGCAGTTGTTCAACCTTGCCTTGGTCTTCGGCGTCGTGGCTTTCGTCAGCGCTTGTTCCCAAACTGTAAGTATTTTAAACGAATTCATTCAAACTTAACATGCATTGCAATAGTTCTGAAGACGTAGAAAAATTTATATGTTGTACGTAATATTTAAAGCCCGGAACAACCACCACCACTGTCACCACCACCGTCACTACCGTCACCGCCGATGATGATGGTGAAGCCGGTCTGCTAACCGCCAACGATCGCCGCATCATCCGCAAGACCTGGGACCAGGCCAAAAAGGACGGAGATGTTCCTCCCCAGATCCTCTTCCGGTAATACCAACAAAGATTTTTCTTTTACCAATGGGATTTCCCTTCATCATCTTATGCACATCATCTCCCAGTTTCATCAAGGCCCACCCCGAGTACCAGAAGATGTTCAAGTCCTTCGCTGATGTTCCCCAAGCCGAGCTTTTGGGCAACGGAAACTTCTTGGCCCAGGCCTACACCATCTTGGCCGGTTTGAACGTCGTCATCCAGTCCCTGTCCAGCCAGGAGCTTATTGCCAACCAAATCAACGCTCTCGGTGGTGCCCATAAGCCCCGTGGAGCTACCCCCATCATGTTCGAGGTATGTTTTCTAAAACCCTACTTCATACGCTTGAATTTGAGAATAATTTAACAATCATCTCGCACAAAAGCAATTCGGTGCCGTCACTGAGGAAGTCCTTGCTGAAGAGCTCGGCAGCTCCTTCAACGCCGAGGCCAGACAAGCCTGGAAGAACGGTATGCGCGCTTTGGTCACTGGCATCACCAAGAACCTCAAGTGAGTAAACCTCTCTTCCAACTACACAACTGTTGTATAATCAGCAAGTAAAACAACAACATCTCTAAAATTCAGGAAAGCCGAAGATTTGGCTGATCCCCAGACTAAACTGACCCCCCACCAGATCCGCGATGTTCAAACCAGCTGGGAAAACATCAGGGGTGACCGCAACTCCATCGTTTCCGCCATCTTCATCAAGTATAGGCTCACTACGCTTCTTTTAAATATTCAAATTGGGCATTTAACTAACGGTGGCATTTCTTTTCTTCCTACTCAGGCTCTTCAAGGAGACTCCCCGCAGCCAGAAGCACTTCGTCAAATTCGCTAGCGTCGCCGTCGATGCCTTGCCCGAAAATGGCGAATACAACAAACAAATTGCTTTGGTTGCTGACCGTCTCGACACCATCATTTCCGCCATGGGCGATAAATTGCAGCTGTTGGGTAACATCAACTACATGCGTTACACTCATCAACCTCCTCGTGCCATCCCCCGTGAACGTTTCGAGGTAAGATGAGAAGACAATGAATGAAATGCGCCACCGCAGTTCAATTTGATTATGTTAAAACAAAAAGATGGAGGAATGATTGAAATTGTCTGAATGTTGTACAGGACTTCGCCCGTCTCCTTCTTGATGTTCTGAGCTCCAAGGGAGTCAGCGCCGATGATATGGACTCATGGAGAGGCGTCCTCACCATTTTCGTTAATGGAGTTTCACCCAGGCAGTAAGCCATGTGGTGACGTAATCGCAATTTCATGATTACCTTTGATGACTATTCAGCCAATATTTGGTTAAAGTTGAAATAAAAACGTTACCAAGTGAACACGATTTCGTCTTGTTTCGTTGCAATTCAAATGAATTAAATCCCAAGACTTTTTTTTTTACCACCATTTAAATTGATTTTGATAAGATATGGAGCTAAAAAAATTATACAGGCTCATCAAAAATGAAATTTGGGGGCGAAGCTCGACAAAATGTAGCCTCTATTTTACGATCACAATACGCCTTTGCAGGGAGAGATGCTCTGTTAAAATGGCAAGCCAAACATTTTCAATATTATAACAAATTCGGTGTTATTTGGAACGGGTCAAAATATTATAGAAGATGATAATCAATCACCAGCAAAATGCTGATTCCTTCTCGAATCAATAAAGTGAAAAACGTGACTATCGTAATGAACTGGTCAGTAACTTCGAAGTGGTAAACGGGAGAGAAAAATAAAATTGCGACGTTTTGCATATGATCTCCCAACAGATCACCGTAATTTACCCAGAAACCAAACATTTGGACATGCATCAGCAATGTTCATGACTCAATAGAAGGATGCTGCGTCCCATATTCACAAAAGTATTTTTATAAAATTAAGCATATACTGCATGTTTGTTTTAAAAAATAATATCAAAGGAGATGCTTCGAATTCCCACTAATATAGTTTTGTTTCTTCAGAAATAATCTGAATACTATTTAACGAGGTATTTTTACAGCAATTCGACAGTAAAAACTATTCCACAAGGCAAATATGAAAAAAGTTGCTCCAGTTGAATGTATGGTCGTTTACTGACCTCCAACATCGCGAGATACGAAGACTCAAAAGAAAGGCTCATGATCCATAACCTATGACAACAGGTCCGACCCTGGTTTATATTTTTTTTGGGGGCCATTTATCCAGCCAAAAGTCACGTAACAACACAAATGTTGCCTACGTGCACGGCGTTTCAAACAATTCCTATAAATAGGGGACGAATCCTTGCAGTGACCATCTGGTTTGGTTTCAGAAAGCAATTCGAAAATTCGAACGCACGTTAATCGACCATTTTTTTCTTTCTTAAATTTGTGTATGTGTAACGCGTGTGATGAATGTTATCGTCTGTAGCAAAAGTGAAGGTGTTAAGCATGTGATCAAATTCGCGCTGTTTCAATCAATTTCGATCCGTTACGTACACACAAACCATCGCACGGAACCAACGGAAATGAGATTTTTGGAACCAATTAAGTTACACATTTAGTTACTTCAATACTTGGCGGTCTTTAATTAGAAATTTTGAATCTCAAAGATAGTTGACTATTCTGAGACCTGCTGGGCTAACTAATTACATTTGTTAACAGTGGTTAACACAACCGCTAAACCAAACTGGGAAAGAATACCATTGTCAACAAGTGGTTGGAACTATTAACAAATATCATGAACCTGTTCTCAAAACACACAACAACAACAACAATAAAAAGTTTGAAAACAAACCAGTCAAATCAAAATTATTTCTGAATAGTCAAATTACTAATTGACCGCTTTAGTTTGGCTAATGACGCAACGAAATTCATAGTCATTTTTAAGGGGCAATAGCACATCAAATGAATTGAGCATTCAATCCATTGGAGCCGATGCTAAAACTCGATGCGCGCAAGATCGTAAAGGCCACCACAAAACTTGTTAAACTTAACGGTAACTCTTAAGAAAAACAAAAACGTAAACCTTAAGCAGTAGCCAGCGTGAAAAAACAGCTACGTGACAGATGGCACGTATACCAAGAGGGCAACGGGATCAAACATTGAGATAAAGAGTCAAAATTCACATTACGTCCAATGATCAACAGTTCAAAAGGTTAGATCCTACAGTCAATTTAGACATCCTTCTACTTAAGGGCAAATAAGCGATGGCGTGAATCACGCACCGGACCGTATCGGACCCAACGACTGCTACAGACGCAAGATAAGCCCCAGATCGACTTTCAGTATGGGTTGATCAAAAACAAAAAAGAAAACCAGCTGGAGTAAATCTAGTTGGCATTCAAAGAAAAAGTAATCACGATTTCGGGAAATGAATATCAAATCACATTAGTGAAATTCACAAGTCACGTACACCAAAAACATGGGCAACATTTACGAGGAATTGGAATCGTAACTTGTTGAACCTCGATCCGTATAAAAGGATGTCCGTGTGGATGGAAGAGCATCAGTTAACCGTCTGATATTTTCAGAAGAAATTAGCAGCATGCAGTCTCTCAAGATCGCTCTTCTCTTCGCCTTCGTGGCCCTGGCCAGCACTTGCTCGCAAGCTGTAAGTTAATACAATTATCCTTAATGAGAAAATCATTAATAAAAAGAAACACCACCCCATTGAAATAAAATAACAGCCTGGAACCACCACCACTACTGTCACCACCACCGTCACTACCGTCACCGCCGATGATGACAGCGACTCTGGACTACTGACCGCTAATGATCGCCGCATCATCCGCAAGACCTGGGACCAGGCCAAGAAGGACGGAGATGTTCCTCCCCAGATCCTCTTCCGGTAATATCAACCAAGATTTTTCTTTTAAAAATGTAATTTCCCTTCATCATCTTATGCAAATCATCTCCCAGTTTCATCAAGGCCCACCCCGAGTACCAGAAGATGTTCAAGTCCTTCGCTGATGTTCCCCAAGCCGAGCTTTTGGGCAACGGAAACTTCTTGGCCCAGGCCTACACCATCTTGGCCGGTTTGAACGTCGTCATCCAGTCCCTGTCCAGCCAGGAGCTTATTGCCAACCAAATCAACGCTCTCGGTGGTGCCCATAAGCCCCGTGGAGCTACCCCCATCATGTTCGAGGTATGTTTTCTAAAACCATACTTTATACGCTTGAATTTGAGAATAATTTAACAATCATCTCGCACAAAAGCAATTCGGTAACGTCGCTGAGGAAGTCCTTGCTGAAGAGCTCGGCAGCTCCTTCAACGCCGAGGCCAGACAAGCCTGGAAGAACGGTATGCGCGCTTTGGTCACTGGCATCGCCAAGAACCTCAAGTGAGTAGATCCCTCTTCTTATTGCATTACTTATTGTTGTATTATCGGTAGCTAAAACAAAATCTTCTCAAAAATTCAGGAACGCCGAAGATTTGGCTGATCCCCAGACTAAACTGACCCCTCACCAGATCCAAGATGTCCAGAGGACCTGGGAAAACCTGAGGGCCAACCGCAACGCTATGGTCTCATCCATCTTCGTCAAGTAATCCCTCGCAATCCCAATTGACTGTGCTCATTCAATCATCCATCCTAACTCCCGTTTTGCTTTTCTAGGCTGTTCAAGGAGACCCCCCGCGTCCAGAAACACTTTGCCAAATTCGCTAACGTTGCCGTCGATGCCTTGCCCGAAAATGGCGAATACAACAAACAAATCGCTTTGGTTGCTGACCGTCTCGACACCATCATTTCCGCCATGGACGATAAATTGCAATTGTTGGGCAACATCAACTACATGCGTTACACTCACCAGCCTCCCCGTGCCATCCCTCGTCAGACTTTCGAGGTAATTCCTTCTTCCCCATGTTGGATATTCAAATCAAAACCAGATTTAATCTTTTCCTCTTTACCCCATTCTCCTTATCTAATTTTCTTTTAATTTCCTTTGCAGGACTTTGCCCGCCTTCTCATCGAGTCTCTCGAGGCTAGCGGCGTTTCTGGTGATGATATGGACTCGTGGAAGGGAGTTCTGACCATCTTCGTTAACGGTGTTTCTCCCAAGTAAATCAACCACTCTCCTCTTTCCGTTCGGAAAAAGGAAAAGAAAAAGCTGCACAAGAACTCGCTGTTTTTCAATTTTTATATCAAGACCAATTTTTTCTATCAACCAATAAATGAAACATTTATGAAATTCAATACTTTCCCGACTCTTTAGCTTTCATCGTTAGAATTTATATTTAGAAGCACAGAGCGTAGCTATCAGAGGGCTGAACGTTTCATGCCAGCCTCGACTGGTAGTTTACACTGAAAGTTCAATAAGAGTTCAAACTCAATCAAGAAAAATAAAGAGCATTACCACAGTTGATTGATTTGCGCCAAAAAGCAAACAGCAAATATCAACAGAGAAATACGAGGCTATTGGCAAGAGGCATCATGTGATTAGACAAGCCTTTACATCAATTTTTATCAAATGAAATGTCGGATCCTTCCAAAACGAGATTGCCAACATCAGCGTTGAAATAAGCAAAGCCACCAATAATAAATAATCGAAAATCCAATCGCTGATTAAATAATAATGATGGATAGGCCTATAGGAAGATAAGAGAGTGTCAAAGTTAAGTGGATTCGGTCGCACACGGAAAGGGCTGTGTTACAAAACAGACGCTACCCTGTTTCCCATGAATAAAAACATAGATCCATACAGTACATATGAAAGAAAGATTGAAATGTAACTTCGCATTACTAATTTGCAAATCAGACGAGTAGTTTGCTTCAATGCCAAAATTCTAAATAATCTTGATTACGAAAATGAGCCAAGAAACTTGAAACCGTGAAGAGTAAAGAATTCAAATTTCTTGTCGAAGAAACGATTGACAACAAAATAGATGGCGCTCATTCGATGACCGTAATGAAGATTGAAATAGCAGTCGTATTCCTATTTAAAGAAAAACTAAATGAAAAAAATGGCAAAGGGATACGTGATCGGCAACACGTACAAGTAGACATTTAACTGCGCTGCTGAATTTCAAAGCATCAATCACAACAACTTGCAGGGGTTCAAAGGTTAAAAAGCGGGTCGCACGAGGCGTCGTCACAGAGACAGAAGAAGTGATCACGTAGGCCAACTTTCTGGTATGGGACGATAGTTCTGTCAACAGACAATTTTTCACGTCTAGTTGAGTATAAAAATGAAAGCAAATCTATGGAAGAGCATCAGTTAGCTGTCTGCTACTTCCAGAGCTAAATCCACTCGCAACAATGGCTTCTTTCAAGATTGCCCTTCTCTTCGGTGTCGTCGCCTTCGTCAGCGCTTGCTCTCAAGCGGTAAGTTCCCAAAATTTGATTCTTTTTCATGTAAAGTACAAAGAATTCACGAATGCCATTTCAGCCCGGAACCACCACCACCACCGTGACTACTACCGTCACCACCGTCTCAGCCGATGATGGCGGCGAAGCCGGCCTTCTGAGCGCTCACGAGCGCAGCCTCATCCGCAAGACTTGGGACCAGGCCAAGAAGGACGGAGATGTCGCTCCCCAGGTCCTCTTCCGGTACCGACCACAATTTGAATCGAATCAGTTCCTGAATTCATTTTACGATTTCTCTACACAGCTTCGTCAAGGCCCACCCCGAGTACCAGAAAATGTTCAGCAAGTTCGCCAACGTTCCCCAAGCCGAGCTTTTGAGCAACGGAAACTTCTTGGCCCAGGCCTACACCATCTTGGCTGGTTTGAACGTCGTCATCCAGTCCCTGTCCAGCCAAGAGCTGATGGCCAACCAATTGAACGCTCTCGGTGGTGCCCATAAACCCCGTGGAGCTACCCCCGTCATGTTCGAGGTTGGTTTTTGTGAAGGCCTTACAAGAAAAATTCTATTAAAACTAAGTGCCCCTCTAAAATTGATTGATCAAATCTATAGCAATTCGGTGGCATCCTCGAGGAAGTCCTGGCTGAAGAGCTTGGAAGCGGATTCACTGCTGAGGCCAGACAAGCCTGGAAGAACGGACTTGCCGCTTTGGTTGCTGGCATCGCCAAGAACCTCAAGTGAGTTGAAAATCGATCATAGTTTTTCTCAAAAGTTAACAAAGCCTTGAGCCCTCGAACCATTCAAAAATAATGTCCACGCATTGACCTTTAGGAAAGCTGAAGATTTGGCTGATCCCCAGACTAAATTGACCCCCCACCAGATCCAAGATGTCCAGAGGAGCTGGGAAAACATCAGAAACGGCCGTAACGCCCTTGTCTCCTCCATCTTCGTCAAGTAAACGAATTTAACCGTTCAAAGAACAATCTTAAAAAAGGGACAAAAAGAATGCTAATCGATACCTTTTTGTAACAAAAGGCTCTTCAAGGAAACCCCCCGCATCCAGAAATTCTTCGCCAAATTCGCTAATGTCGCTGTTGATTCTTTGGCCGGCAATGCCGAATACGAGAAACAAGTCGCCCTCGTTGCCGACCGTCTGGACACCATGATCTCGGCTATGGGTGACAAACTGCAGCTTTTGGGTAACGTAAACTACATGAGATACACCCACACCGAACGTGGAATTCCCCGTGCTCCTTGGGAGGTAAATGAACTACGCTTTAAATTATTCTTTCTATGTGAAATTAAGCATGTCATTTTTCTGTACCAGGACTTCTCTCGTCTTCTTCTTGATGTTCTCGGCGCTAAGGGAGTGTCGTCTGATGACTTGGACTCATGGAAGGGCGTTTTGACCGTCTTTGTCAACGGAATTTCACCCAGGAGTTAATTCTTTCATGCCTTAATAATTTCGCTTGATCGAAATTAAGCAATGATGTGCTAACTTCTTAAAAAATAAACGTCATATCCCAACAAGAAACAATTGCAACTCTTTCGTCTTTCAAAGCTGTTGGAAATCATTCGGTGGTGGTGGTGGCAAGGGTGGATGGAAATTGGCAACATGAAAAACTTTAAAAAAAAAATGTTCCGAAAATTCAAAAATTCAATAAAAAAACAGGTCCGTAGTTTGCAAGGCAACATTCGTAAACAAAGATTCATTCATTCAATTGCTTGCAAGCAATGCAATTCAACTTCAATTCATTATTTTAAAACAAATCCCATCAAAAACATTTGCCGTTTTCCCTGTAGTTAACGACAGCCAAACAATGCGGGTATATCCGTATTTTTTTTTTAATGATCCCGTCCGCTTCTTATCGCATTCTAACGTGGGGTCGGACCCAATGGTCGTTCTACGAAGGTAACTAGGGAATGTTGACTCGTGTCCCCGCTTTATTCCTTCTTGTTTTAAACGAAGATTTTCTTCTTCTTAAGAAATGGGCCCCATCCGAATTGGCTATCAATGGAAGTCAAAGTGCATCGACTGTGTGTTACATGCACGTGACGCTTTCTATCAACAGTCTCTCCTCCCCACCAAGATTCGCTTCTTTAAAAAAAAAAAAAAAAAAGGGATCACGCAAACACTGATAAGAGAATTAAATGGATATTTCTGCCAATCATCACACATAGTAGATTGATTGTAACTCAATTTGCCACACATTGGGCGTCTGCTGTTTTGTCTAGAAAACCTTTCCACAGCCAATCTCTGTCGCACACGAGTCTGCACTTGCGGGAATGGTCGATCGTGTCACGTTGCCGTTCAAGGTCCTTGCGCAAAACAAATCTTTGTTGAACGACATTCTCTTTTTCAACGCAGTGCAAATGTTATCAAGTGAAACGGCTGCCGCTATTCAGTATGTTTAGAAATCGTTTTCGACAAAGATGTTATCAAAAAATATGAGGAGATCAATGACGATGATAACGGGCGGAAAGAAAGAGAACAGTGTCCTTTCTTAAAATTGGCAACGTACTGTGCCTACACAAAATGTTTGATACGAAGGAACTTTTTAGAAAATTAATTCATAACAATCAGATGTGTTCGATTTCAGGGACAACAAGAGCCTACTGTCTCTTCTTTAAACTGGTAGCATACTGGTGGTAAGCCAGCAGTTAATCAAATAATGGCAGTGCAGTTATCTTCAAGAAGATAAACATATGGAGGAAAAACAAGTTTATTCAAGAAAACAATCGTCTTGGAACAAGTGAACAACTCTGCCGATAGTTCCAACAAGCTAGCGATATAATTTGAATCCATATCGGCCTAGATGCAACAAGTGCCATCCAGTCAGATGTCTCGAAAACGTGATAGAGATTTTGAAAAACCGTAAGAACATATTTGTAGAATGTCTAGGGCTACCCAATCAGTCAGAATGGAACAAAATTGTAGCATGCATCTGACGCTAACGGGACAAATAAAAACAAAACAAAAACAAATAGCATAAATTGGTTATCTTCTTCTCGGCTATGTCGAACTGAGTAAAGGCCGTTAAGTCAACTTTGTGACCTTCCGATGAACCTATACAGTTGCTGACTATTTAACAACGAAATGAAGTAATTCGAGCTCCCAACAAAATAAGAAAACGTGGTTAACGTCACGTATGTCCCATTCCAAGAGGTTGTTTTTAAGGGAGCTGGCCGAAAGCCGACAGCAAGTTCAAAGTCCAAAAACGCAACATCAACAGCAGCTATACAGAAAAATACTGGTTGGTGACATGGAAGTCCTCACGTAGGCCTTAAGACTTATCGGAGGAAACAGTTCCATCGACAGCTCATCAGAGCCGGGGCAAGTTGACTATAAAAAGCTGAAGAAATTGAACGAAAAGCATCACTTAGCTGTCTGCTATTCCCAGAGCTAAACCAACCCGCAACAATGGCTTCTTTCAAGATTGCCCTTCTCCTCGGCGTCATCGCCTTCGTCAACGCTTGCTCCCAAGCGGTAAGATTTAAATTCTACTTCATTTATTAAAAAGTACAATTGAATTTACGAACACGATCATAGCCCGGAACTACCACCACCACTGTGACTACCACTGTCACCACCGTCTCTGCCGATGATGGCAGCGAAGCCGGCATTCTGAGCGCTCACGAGCGCAGCCTCATCCGCAAGACATGGGAACAGGCCAGGAAGGACGGAGATGTCGCTCCCCAGATTCTCTTCCGGTAAGATTTATAATTTCAATTACATTAGTTCCTGAATCAATTTTACAATCTATTCACCCAGCTTCGTCAAGGCCCACCCCGAGTACCAGAAGATGTTCAAGTCCTTCGCTGATGTTCCCCAAGCCGAGCTTTTGGGCAACGGAAACTTCTTGGCCCAGGCCTACACCATCTTGGCCGGTTTGAACGTCGTCATCCAGTCCCTGTCCAGCCAAGAGCTGATGGCCAACCAATTGAACGCCCTCGGTGGTGCCCATAAACCCCGTGGAGCTACCCCCGTCATGTTCGAGGTTGGTTTTTGCAAAGGACAAGAAAAATTCTATTAAAACTAAGTGCCTCTCTAAAATTGATTGATCAAATCTATAGCAATTCGGTGGCATCCTCGAGGAAGTCCTGGCTGAAGAGCTTGGAAGCGGATTCACTGCTGAGGCCAGACAAGCCTGGAAGAACGGAATTGCCGCTTTGGTTGCTGGCATCGCCAAGAACCTCAAGTCAGTTGAAAATCGACCATAGTTTTTCTCAAAAGTTATCGAAGCTTTGATTCCTCAAACATTTCAAAAATAATGTGAACGCATTGAACTTTAGGAAAGCTGAAGATTTGGCTGATCCCCAAACTAAACTGACCCCCCACCAGATCCAAGATGTCCAGAGGAGCTGGGAAAACGTCAGGAACGGCCGTAACGCTCTCATTTCCTCCATCTTCGTCAAGTAAATGAATTAAAATTTTCACCAAAAAGCCACAAAAGAATGCTAATCGTGATTCTTTTGTAACAAAAGGCTCTTCAAGGAAACCCCCCGCATCCAGAAACACTTTGCCAAATTCGGCAGTGCCGCTGTTGACTCTTTGCCCGGTAATGCCGAATACGAGAAACAAGTAGCCCTCGTTGCTGACCGTCTGGACACCATCATCTCAGCTATGGACGACAAACTGCAGCTTTTGGGTAACATCAACTACATGAGGTACACCCACATTGAACGTGGAATTCAACGCGGAACGTGGGAGGTAAGTCGAAATGGCGCTACATTTAGATGTCTATTTTAATTACACGAATTGAAATCCATTTTCAGGACTTTGGCCGCCTGCTTCTCGAATCCCTGGCTGCTAGCGGCGTCTCCTCCGATGATGTGGACTCATGGAAGGGCGTTTTGGCCGTTTTCGTCAACGGAGTTTCACCACGCAACTAAAGAATGTTTAACCACTCTACAAATTTCACATTTTAGCAATGATAGGCGAAGGGAAATTATTCCGATCAATTATTATTTGCTGATAATGTTTTGTTTTGTTCTCCAAATAACAATCATCGATGGAGAGAAAAAAAAAAAAAAATGAAAATACATTTTTTTCTTAACTCTTAAATGTTTGTTTGCAATTTCGGTTTTTTTTCTTCTGAACACCCCTCAACGCTTCTATTATTTTTTTTAAGCAATTTTTTTTTTTACGTAGATGCTTCGCTTAAGATCTCGTGGTCCCTATCGTTTCTTTCTTGCTAGTTTTTTTTTTTTTAGATTATTTTAAAGCGATTCTAACAATGCGGAATCCGAAAACTTCAACCTCGGGTTCTTTGTTTTCTATGGCCTTTAAAAAAAATCCATTAGACAAAATCAAGAAAGAAAAAAATGTTTTTTAATAAATTAGATTTGATTTGAAAGTCACAAAAAGTATCGTAGATGAGGAAGCAATCTGAATTCCCGAAGAAAAAAACAAAAAACATTTGCCTGCAAAGGAGATCGATCTCAAACGGTTAAGGAAAAACCAAGATCCACCCACTAAAACACGTTTGCAAAGCAATTTTCTCTATTGGTCAGACATGCCGCTTCAAATTTTGTTATAATTCTCTGCGAATGGCAAAAGAATTAAGTGTAAAATGCATGCATCCGAACGAATCCGATGCAATCAAGCTTTGATGTTGCTTAAAGCTAATGAAATTAACACCGAAAAAAAAATCAAATATGAAAGACGAAAATCAATTCCTTGATCCGACGGCAAAAAAACTCAAAAATAGATCCGAATTGAACCAATTTAAAAAGAGCTAAAGAAAAACAGAGGAAAGACCCAAATAGGGCGAATTCATTAAAATTTTGATAAAGGTCATTTGGTAAAAAGAAAATAATTTTGTTTAAAGAGAAATCACGTGCAGTGAAAACCACACCCATAACACCGATCGGGGTCACGTTGTCCGGCCAATAAAGAAGAAACTCGAAAGAAATACTCGCGTTTACGTGACCAGTACAATGTGCTTCGCATGCATGGCGAAGATATAAATTTAGAAGCTGAATCTCTACGGCTCGTCATTCCGTTCCGGCGAGCAACTCTTCCATCAACACATCGACAGGCCGTTCCGCTCGGTTGTTGGCCTCATTGGGTTTTTATTAATGTTACCCAACAGCTGCAGTTTTTCGTCCATGGCGGAAATGATGGTGTCCGTTCTTAAACTACGTCTTTACTAAATGCAAACAAACCACCCTTCCAATACCGTAAGAAAGAATGCGAAAAATTTAATTCAACTCATGTTTATCGCTAATTAAACTCTAGGCGGTTTACTAATTTTATTTTTATTTTTTAAACGAAAGTTTTGATTTTTAAACGGAGCATTCTCTTGTCAGCAGTTCCCGTCTGATCACGCCAAATTCAATCATCGAGTTGCTCGCCAAAGGAGGCCATGATTTCCGCGATTGACGATAAACTGCAGCTGTTGGGTAACATTTGTATCATTAACGGCCAACAACCGAGCGGAATGGATCGCTACATCATTCAGGTAATGACAGTTGGCGAAAACGGTAGTCATTCATCGCATTAACGCACGCGTTGCCGCTGTAAATGATCTTTACCGATGATCTTTACTTTGCATCGAACAGGAATTCGGACGTTCTCTTATGGGATCCTAGTGCTTCATACTTCGCCATCGACCACCTGAACTCGCACGCAGAACATTCTAACATCCCCTGCCCCACGCCTACACACACACACTCTTCTCCAAACACTAATCAAGTGTTGTTGTTTGTTTCCAGTTTTTTCTTTTTCTTTTTTCAATGAAGAAAATATAAAAAGAGAAAAAGTTTTTTGGTAATGATGGTGATTTGACATTGAATAATTACAGAGGAAAAAAATAAATAAAATCAAACAATAAAAGAAAATGAAGAATAAATTTGACATTCGAAAATATTTCGTTGAGAAAGAGGATAGAAAAAGCAATATAGGCTGGTATTTCTGTATGTCACTAAAAAGATAAATCAATCAACTGAAATTGAGTTGAGCCGGTGCCTACAAGAAGATTTTTTTTTTCTAATAAAATTGTATGCTTAAGATTCGAAACCTTGAACAAGTCAAAATGAATAAAGAAAAAAAAAAGCTGATTTTTAAATGTATGTTGGCTGACACGTGCAGTGAATTTCATCAGATGCAACTCGAGCACGAAGATGTTTACAGAACTGACCTCAGGAAATCGAGACTGGGCAAAATATCTGATGATTTAACAAACGGAGAAGTAAACACGTTGGCATAGAGAGCGGCAATTGCAAGCAATATGACATTCGATCTTGTAAACGAAACGCCTTATCAACAACACTTATTCTTCCAATTTAAAAAAGCAAACACAAAACAAAAATGATAAACAAATCAACGAAGCTAACGTTTCTGCGCCCTACCATCGAATACATTCAAATGTAAAACGTGAGCAACATCACGTACGACGTTAAATTTAAAAGCAATAAAAATACTTCAGCAGAAGCGAAAGTTTTTCCTAGTAGCCGAATCAAAAACAATCTACTACGACTGAGAAAAACGCAGCGCTGTAATGCAATCAGAGGCCGATGGCTGACGTGAAAACTCGCTCGTACGCAGTTCGATATTAGTTTGGGAAAAGTAGAACAAAAAAGGAAAAACCTAATGACTTTGGCAAGGCTCGATTGGAAGTAGGCGATAGGCAGTATTATCATTTCAAACGACAATCAAGTGTCGAACTTCATTTAGTTAGTGGGACCATTTAAATCCATGAAAAAGGAAACTTAAGTTCATGGCCAGGCAGTTTCAGGCGAAAACAAAAACACACATCAAAGATCACAAACGATAAGATTTGATCATGATGCATCAAATGCGGAATGGATTCAGGTAATATTCAAATAAAGAGGAGCTATGGAAGCAACAAAGCTACAACATTGCAGAAGAAAAGATTGCTATGCCTTGGACTTACAAACGCCAATAGGCTGAGTACTCAAGAACAATCTCGGTTGTACTCAAGAAAATTAAGCAGATAAACCAGAAAAGGAGTTTGTCCAGTGAAAACAGGCGTGAAAGATGTCACGTACAGCCATGGTTAGGGTCAGATGCTGGGTAAAAATACATCAACAGTTCACGCGTAGTCCAAGTAATCAAAGAAAAAAATAAATTAAATTAAATGTTTATTGGTTTTGGTTTGCGGAATAGAGGCTTAGCGTGACCTGAACATTCCCGATCTCGTTGTCAACAACCATCACATCAATCCAGTTGACTATAAAAGAGAAGAGAAATCTATGGAAGAGCATCAGTTAGCTGCCTGCTATTCCCAGAGCTAAATCCACTCGCAACAATGGCTTCTTTCAAGATTGCCCTTCTACTCGGCGTCATCGCCTTCGTCAACGCTTGCTCCCAAGCGGTAAGATTTAAATTCTACTTCATTTATTGAAAAGTACAATTGAATTTACAAATACGATAATAGCCCGGAACTACCACCACCACTGTGACTACCACTGTCACCACCGTCTCTGCCGACGATGGTAGCGAAGCCGGCATTCTTAGCGCTCACGAGCGCAGCCTCATCCGCAAGACATGGGAACAGGCCAGGAAGGACGGAGATGTCGCTCCCCAGATTCTCTTCCGGTAAGATTTATAATTTCAATCAAATTAGTTCCTGAATCAATTTTACAATCGCTTCACCCAGTTTCGTCAAGGCCCACCCCGAATACCAGAAAATGTTCAGCAAGTTCGCCAACGTTCCCCAAGCCGAGCTTTTGACCAACGGAAACTTCTTGGCCCAGGCCTACACCATCTTGGCCGGTTTGAACGTCGTCGTCCAGTCCCTGTCCAGCCAGGAGCTGATGGCTAACCAGTTGAACGCCCTCGGTGGTGCCCATAAACCCCGTGGAGCTACCCCCGTCATGTTCGAGGTTGGTTTTTGCGAAGGACAAGAAAAATTCCATTAAAACAAAACGCCCCGCTAAAATTAATTGTTTAAATTTAAAGCAATTCGGTGGCATCCTCGAGGAAGTCCTCGCTGAAGAGCTTGGAAGTAGTTTCACCGCTGAGGCCAGACAAGCCTGGAAAAACGGACTTACTGCTTTGATTTCGGGCATCTCAAAGAACCTCAAGTAAGTTAACGCCTCCCCGTCTATTACTAGTATTTCAAAATATCTACAAACTACAAAGACTTGAAGCCGCGAGCGTAGCAAAAAATTTTGGAATAATGTTCACGCAATTAAATTTAGGAAAGCTGAAGATTTGGCTGATCCCCAGACTAAACTGACCCCCCACCAGATCCAAGATGTCCAGAGGAGCTGGGAAAACATCAGAAACGGCCGTAACGCCCTCGTCTCCTCCATCTTCGTCAAGTAAATGAATTAAACCAGTCCACCAAAAAGCGAAAAGATATCTAATCGTTATGGTTTTCAAACAAAAAGGCTCTTCAAGGAAACCCCCCGCATCCAGAAATTCTTCGCCAAATTCGCTAATGTCGCTGTTGATTCTTTGGCCGGCAATGCCGAATACGAGAAACAAGTCGCCCTCGTTGCCGACCGTCTCGACACCATGATCTCGGCTATGGACGACAAACTGCAACTTTTGGGTAACATCAACTACATGAGATACACCCACACCGAACGTGGAATTCCCCGTGGCCCGTGGGAGGTAAGTCAAAGTGGCGCTACATTTACGGATCATCGTTAATTTTAATCGTACGAATTGCAATCGAATTTTAGGACTTTGGCCGCCTTCTTCTCGATTCTCTGGCTGCCAACGGTGTCTCCTCCGATGATTTGGACTCATGGAAGGGCGTTTTGGCCGTTTTTGTCAACGGTGTTTCCCCACGCAAGGATTAAGAAACTTTCAACCATTTTACAACCTTTAAAAAATGATTTAAAAAGTGGGGTCTTCTTTTACTTCACCCGATACATTTTCTTCCAATAAACAATAGATGTCAAAATTTTGTTTGATTCAACATTTCTTTTTGTCAGTACGGAAACGACACCTTAAAAAAAAAAATGGAATCCTATCATTTTGAACCAAGTTTGACACACGATGAACATATGAACATAGCAACAGAATTTCCTTCCAAACCAAGAACCATGGTCACCTCATTGTCATGCACTAGATGCACTAGTGACGTCTTTTTTTGAATTCTAAATAGATTACCATCATCTTTTAACGCATCATCACGCACACAACACATAGTGACAGCCTTTCAACGGCTCAAATGGAAGAAACAAAACAAGTAGAAAGAGAGAATTTCAAAATTCCAACACGTTAATTTGTACTCAACGTGTAGGTCGAACCGAGAGGTATTTCGCCAAAAAACTTGTTGGCTGAATTGCCTTCAGCCAAATTTATTTGCTTCTGATTTGCATGTGGCTTATCTTTGCTACTGCAATACGAAAACATTGACCAACGGCAACTAGCATCTTACGCTCGCAAGAAAAAAAAATGAAAAATACCAAAAGAAACCCGATTAACGATGAACGCGGTCATTGGAAATGCGTAACGAGATGAGCCAACAAAGAGCTGATTAGCTGCAACAAAGATTCACGTCAAAGGTCGGACTATTGTGCACAGCAAGCCGAGCAGAAATTTCGACGTATGCAAAACAACAAAACTAACAAGGGTCCACGACGCTTTAACAGACGCAAATTCAAGTGGTAACAGAGACCAAGCTCACGGACATTGCTCAATTCACCCGCAGATGCCAAGCAATTGAACATGCTCATCCACCAACCCCACGGAGGGAGAACTGTCCTGTACAATAAACAATTGGTGGTCACGGTGGAACTTTAATGCAAAATGTCATAAACACGCCTATAACGCTATATAATCAATAGCGTTTACAATTTCAAGATTTCAAGTGTAATTACTTTAACGAATTTGGCTGATTGGCAAACCAAACTGCCTTCTCAACAAATCTGCACAATCCAACGTGAATAATTATCGAAAATGACGGCAATTTCATTGATTTTCATTGAGCATAAAATCCTTCCCACCATTTAATGATTCAATTTGATTCGTTATAGTCTTTGTGTTCATCAAGGAGAACTCAGTTCCGTCAACATTTGCAGTAGATTTCTCAACTGGTGATGGTTAATTAAAACCCAAACAAACTGCTTTCATTGCCGGCCGCCTAGATACAATTATCTTGGCTTTTGGCGATGTACTGCAATTGTTGGGTCATATCCACCACATTAAAAAAAGTAGCCTCATGGCGCAGGATTATTTTACAGGAAAGAGTTGCACAATCGCAAGGAAAGGCTATGGGATTGTTAATGATATGTTTCGTATTTTTAAAAGGACTTTGGCCGTCCTGTTTCTCGACACTTTGGTTGCTAAGGGAAACTCTGCCGAAGAGCTGGAATCACGTCAAGAGGCGACCTGATCCTTCACGTTAACGTTATTATCTCTGTGGGCGTAAAACATGTGACCATTTCAATAATCTTTTGAACGTTTCGCAAAACGTCCTCGGTCGTTTTTTTTTATTTCGTTATTATTGTTTGTTTGTTTTGTTTTGTTTTTGTTGTTGCTACTATGCGGTTAACGGGTACGTTTTGACGACAGTTTATGCACAGGACCTGCTGATGTATCGTGGGTGAATAGAAAACACTTGTTATCATTAAGAAAGGCGGGGGGGGGGGAGGGGGGATTCAATTTTTCATCAACCAAACCAAAGAGCAAAATAAATCGACAAGTAGAACACCAGCTGGCGTCAAAAAGGCAACGACAAAATGCTGAATCACTGTTCTTAGTGAGCAGATGCCTTTCGTAAACAGAAATCGAGCGCTTTTAATAAAGCGGAAACACGAGCGTTTGCCGAGAAACATCAAAGCCAAAACAATAAATAAATTACGCGGATTGTTTCATACAGTTTTCTATACGAACCGCTACGACAGTATGAGAACGTTAGTTGTGTCACTGCGCTAGTAGTGTTCGATCCCCCAATTTGAAATTGCAACTACAAATCAACTGACGTTTCCCAATGGAAATTTAAAAAAATAATAATAATAATAATAATAAAATAAATAAATTCAATGCATGTACGATCTGATGACTATGACAGTACGCAGAATTCATCCAACTTGGCAGGACCACGGAAATGTCGCAACAAAAGCAAGCACCTTTTTGGGGGAGAATAGAATATGCAGTGGTCTATATGAAAATAAAACTATGTGTTACTGGTCTAAACAAAATAATAAAAACCACACAGAAAACGGAGTGGCGAGTAAAAAGAAAGAATCAATTCTTCTAAAAACCGACGAAAAGAAAATCAGATCAAATAATGTGAACTTCAGATGACTTTTTCAGATTTCAAAATCGAATGACGAACAGATGGCCAGAGATGCAAAAGAACATTTGTATGTGCAAAACATCACATATAAATGTAACCAAAACCCTAGTTTAGATCCTCACTTGTCCTAGACGGTTCTGGATGGTCAACCAAAGTTCAAAGAGCAAGAAAAATAAGAATACGTGACCGCCTGACATTCGAAGTAGTACGCTGATTGGTCACTCACAATCACCACGTCAGCATGCACAGCGTACATTATGCATTATTAGTGAAATCTCATTGCACGCGGATCAGTATAAAACACATTGCAATTCTACGGAAGAGCATCAGTTAGCTGTCTGCTATTCCCAGAGCTAAACCAACCCGCAACAATGGCTTCTTTTAAGATTGCCCTTCTCCTCGGCGTCATCGCCTTCGTCAACGCTTGCTCCCAAGCGGTAAGATTTAAATTCTACTTCATTTATTGTAAAGTACAATTGAATTTACAAACACGATTATAGCCCGGAACTACCACCACCACTGTGACTACCACTGTCACCACCGTGTCAGCTGATGATGGAAGCGAAGCCGGCCTCCTGAGCGCTCACGAGCGCAGCCTCATCCGCAAGACATGGGACCAGGCCAAGAAGGACGGAGATGTCGCTCCCCAGGTCCTCTTCCGGTACGGACCACAATTTGAATCAAATCAGTTCCTGTATTCATTTTACGATTTCTCTTCACAGCTTCGTCAAGGCCCACCCCGAGTACCAGAAAATGTTCAGCAAGTTCGCCAACGTTCCTCAATCTGAGCTTTTGAGCAACGGAAACTTCTTGGCCCAGGCCTACACCATCTTGGCCGGTTTGAACGTCGTCATCCAGTCCCTGTTCAGCCAGGAGCTGATGGCCAACCAACTGAACGCTCTCGGTGGTGCCCATAAACCCCGTGGAGCTACCCCCGTCATGTTCGAGGTTGGTTTTCGTGAAGGACGTACAAGGAAAATAGTATAACTAAGCGCGCTTCAAAAATTGAATATTTAAATCTACAGCAATTCGGCGGCATCCTCGAGGAAGTCCTGTCTGAAGAGCTTGGAAGCGGATTCACTGCTGAGGCCAGACAAGCCTGGAAGAACGGAATTGCCGCTTTGGTTGCTGGTATCGCCAAGAACCTCAAGTGAGTCGATACTCGATCGTAGTTTTCCCAAAAGTTAACAAAGCCGTGAAGCCCCGAACAATTTTCAAACAACGCCATTGCATTTTACTTTAGGAAAGCTGAAGATTTGGCTGATCCCCAGACTAAACTGACCCCCCACCAGATCCAAGATGTCCAGAGGAGCTGGGAAAACATCAGAAACGGCCGTAACGCCCTCGTCTCCTCCATCTTCGTCAAGTAAACGAATTAAACCGTCCACTAAAAAGCGATCCAAAAATATTAATGATTTTCCTCTTGGCACAAAAAAAAGGCTCTTCAAGGAAACCCCCCGCATCCAGAAATTCTTCGCCAAATTCGCTAATGTTGCCGTTGATTCTTTGGCCGGCAATGCCGAATACGAGAAACAAATCGCCCTCGTTGCCGACCGTCTGGACACCATGATCTCGGCTATGGGTGACAAACTGCAACTTTTGGGTAACATCAACTACATGAGATACACCCACACCGAACGTGGAATTCCCCGTAGCCCTTGGGAGGTAAATGAACTACGCTTTAATAATACTTTTTCACGCGAAATCAGGCTCACTTGAAACGTTCAATTCTCATTACAGGATTTCTCTCGCCTTCTTCTCGACGTTCTTGGCTCTAAGGGAGTTTCATCTGATGACTTGGACTCATGGAAGGGTGTTTTGGCCGTCTTCGTCAACGGAGTTTCACCCATCAAGAAATAAATTCAAACGTGGCACTCACAAGCCTTTATGTCCCTCCCAACGAGGTCTTATGAAAAATCATGCTTGTCGCAATTGCTCAAATTATGATTTGCTCAAATACAAACAATTGATTGGTATCTAAAAAGAGAAACCTACTTTTTTTTATGACAGTCCATCAACGATATACCTCATCCAACTGAAATCACTTTCATTTCAAACGTAGCAAACGAATTTTGCCGACACATTGGCGAGTATGAAAAATAATAAATATATGTAGAAAAAGAAAGAGTTCGATCTCATGTTCTTCTAGTCAAGTTGCATCGAATATTTCACACCGCTCTTCCATGGACATGCCTGATTTAGAAGTGGGACACTATAACAGCTAGAGCCCGTAATGACATAGACATATCATATTACGCATGATGAATGAAACTGACAAGCGGACTCGAAAATCTAGAGAAAAAAAATTGCAACTCGATCCATGTGTCACTCTCATGTAAGACGTTAAGAGATGTTGGAACACCTACACAAAAGTGACACGTGATAAATCCCCCCCCCCCAAATTATCATTCAAATTCATTCAAATAGAAACAATTTTGAAACATTATTCAAGTGATGTTACTCTGAAAACAAAGAGACCATCCCTACACTGACAAATTTATATCAAAAATTAGTATAATAATAGGCGTGTCGAAAAACTCAAATATAATTTTTTCAAAGACAAGAAAAAAACAAATGAACAAATTTCTGCCATAATTCTAAGCCCAATTAGGAAGCGATGATAACCAACAGCAAAGTTGTCGGAAATCAAACGCCCATGAAGATTCGAGTCAGCCAGACGGAGCAAGACAAACGAACACTGTTACCAAGAGCAACATGCCTGTCACCCATCCCATTAAAAAAAAAAAAAAAACAGCAGCAGCTGTTCGACGTGAATTAGTAAGCTGACAGCAATCACGTACAAATATTTTTAACCAGAAAAATATAAAGAAGTTCATCTCCACAGAAAGCAAACAACCAGACGACAGTCGATAAGAGTTCAAAGGATAAAAGATTATCATCAAGAACCATACACGTGCCTCGAGCAGCGTGGATGGCGCTATCATCACGTAGGCCGTGTTTACGACAAAGAAGCAGCTAGCAACGAAGAGGTCAGAAACGGTCCTCCTCGGTGGTATATAAAGAGCTGAGAATCAATTGGAAAAGCATCAGTTGGTTTTCTGAATACTTTCAAGCTAAATAATTCTCCTGAACATGCAGGTTCTCACCATCGCCCTCTTCCTCGGCATCGTCGCCACTGCCAGCGCATGCGCTTCGATGGCTGCGGTAAGTTTGTCCTTATATTCAATTCCGTAAAAACATAAGCGTACAATTTTATCCTCGCATCAAGTTGATTTGTGGAAAGAACAAAATGTATTTAATTAATTACTGCAACTGAGATTTTAATGTGCGGCAATTCGTTCCAGCCTGGTACTACGGTTACCACTGTTACCACCAGTGTCACCACTGTCTCTGCTGATGAGGAAAGCACCGGCATTCTCAGCGCTAACGAACGCAGCCTCATCCGCAAGACATGGGACCAGGCCAAAAAGGATGGTGATGTCGCTCCCCAGGTTCTTTTCCGGTAAAAAACACGCAATCGTCCTCACATCAACATCCGATTCAATTTTTTATTATTATTATTTATCCCCACCCCCTCAACAGCTTCATCAAGGCCCACCCCGAATACCAAAAGAAGTTCAGCAAGTTCGCCGATGTTCCTCAATCCGAGCTTTTGACCAACGGTAATTTCTTGGCCCAGGCCTACACCATCTTGGCCGGTTTGAACGTCGTCATCCAGTCCCTGTCCAGCCAGGAATTGTTGGCCAACCAACTGAATGTTCTCGGTGGTGCCCACCAGCCCCGTGGAGTGACCCCTGCCATGTTCGAGGTTTTTTCCCTTTGAAACCAATTCATTTCCAAACGTAAAATGAAAACAATAATTTTTGCTTAACGAAAAAAAAAAAAAAAGGAATTCGGTGTTATTGTCGAACAAGTTCTCGAGGAAGAGCTTGGAAACGGCTTCAGCGCTGAGGCCCGACAAGCCTGGAAACACGGAATTCACGCTTTGGTTGCTGGCGTATCAAAGACCTTGAAGTGAGCAAATGCCTAATTTGAAAAGCGAATTGCGAATCCTAACGTTAATAAATAAAATTTCAGGAACCCAGAAGATTTGGCTGATCCCCAGACTAAACTGACCCTCCACCAGATCCGCGATGTCCAGAGGAGCTGGGAAAACATCAGGAGCGGTCGCAACGCCCTCGTCTCATCCATCTTCGTCAAGTACGCTTTCGCAAATAATGATTACCTAACGGATTTGTAAAACAATTGAAATTCAATGAAACAGGCTTTTCAAGGAGACCCCTCGCGTCCAGAAACACTTTGCCAAGTTCTCCAGTGTCGCAGTTGATTCTCTGGCCGGCCATGCTGACTACGAGAAACAGGTTGCTCTCGTCGCTGACCGCCTGGACACCATCATCTCGGCCATGGACGACAAACTGCAACTTTTGGGCAACATCAACTACATGAAATACACCCATCTCGAGCGTGGAATTTCTCGCGACACTTTTGAGGTAAGCAATCTCAAGGATAGAAACAAAGCGATGGGCCTTTTAATCAAGTGACCTGGAACTCATTTTTTAATAACATGCGCTTGAAATTTTTTTTTACAGGACTTTGGCCGTCTGCTGTTGGACGTTTTGGGTGCCAGTGGTGTCTCCTCTGACGACCTGGACTCATGGAAGGGCGTTTTGGCCGTCTTTGTTAACGGAGTCTCCCCCAAGAAATAAGAAAAATTTTACAATTTCAACCTCGGCTAATGGAATGTCGCTCGGATTTTCTTTCAATACACTTTTACAATAGACCAAAAAGATCCTGGCTGATAAGCCACGTCATTTTAGGGTGTGACTCTAATAAGAAAAAGAGAAGAACTAAACAGAGCAGAAGCCCTGACGGGATTATTGCAGTTAGTTTTTCTTTTTTTTTTTACTTCAATCAAATCACAAGAGGGGTAACCTAATCTAATTAAAACACTTGTCGTCAACTTGCATCGTCAACGATAAGCTGTTGAAATGTCAATTTGAGTTCAAAACATTTTTTTTTCAGAGCGCCAAATTCAAAAATCAAGTTGCTCAAAATAAAAAGTACGACACAAAATGTCGCACAATTGCCGATAAAATTTCAGACATTAAAAAAAAATCAGTCAAAGAGATAATACAAATACGCTTTGTAATGAAAAGATTCTCAATACAACTCTTCAATAGCCTGTGGATCAAGACATCACGATACGGAATTCTACAAAAAGTAGAGCCGATCGTGTGAATTTCAATACAATCGCATCCGGGCGGAAAAAGGAAGTCTACGGAACACGGATGTTACACGGTGAAAATATCAATTGCCTAGTTCACGAAATTCGTGACCAGTCACGCGAGGCAACACACACTACGATCTGTGGGAAACTGATCCACATTTCTCTTTAAATGATAACGAATATCAAACATAATAACGAGCACAAAAAAAGGAGTACGAGCTGAGCTCTATATAAGGGACTTACCGAAGTTGTCGGGCCATCAGTTCACCATTTGCAGCCTAAAAGAAGGAGAGAGGGAAAAAAAAATGAGAAAATTATTTGCAATTCATTGGACTTGCTTAGCAACAATATTAATCGGCTACTACGTAGTAAAAATCGATTCAGTAGCTGTGAGTCAGCCGGGCCATTTGCACCGACACCAGAAGAGATCCGTCATCTCACTGCCCAGGGGTGTTTTAAAGTTTACCGGAGAGTTCATCGTACCAGTTTTGTCACTCATTAACCAAACAAATTCTTACCTCTGGTTCAATTTTCCCACAACATGGCCGCTACCCAACAACAACAACCTCAACACGTTGTACAACAGTTTTGGTCGTCTCAAGGAAAAGGGTATTGAGGTGGACGAGGACTTTGTCGACGAGCAACGAGCCAATCAGGACAGACGGCATGTCTACCAATACATCGAAGGCTTTTTCCAAAAGTACATTTCGCTAAATTGATTTACATTCGATATAATGAATTTGATCTCTTTGATCAGCTTTGGAGTCAATGGAACAGCTTGCGTCCAACGAGCTATTTGCGAAATGGCCGAAGCACCTCTATCGAGCAATGGACTTTTGGGCAAAGTTGTCGAACTTGTTTTAACGTAAAAAATACTGACAATGTAATATTAAAAAGTTTACTTTGCTAATTCAAATCAAAATTTAACATTCAAAAAAGGCCAAGTTTGATCAAGATGCCGGCGAAAATGGAGCCCTATTTCGGATTGAATCGATTCCGACGAGAAGTTCATGAAGACGCCATTTTGGAAGATTTGGACTTTATCGCGGCACCTGTTGAAGATGAGTACACGGACGCTTTTCACAAAGGAAAGGATGGCTTATGCTGGAGCCATTTTGCAAGCTGCCCAATTAACATATTTAAATTGTTGAATTTGTAAATCGAACAAAAGAACTTCCATAACACTCCCAAATCAAGAGTCTATTTATATTTAATGTCTGTAGACATGAAAATCAAAAGTTTCCCGCAAATAAACTGCTGCTATAACTGACGAAAAAAGATGGCGCCCATGCTACGTTTCGAAAAGAAAAAACTGTGTTTTCTTTTGGTCTCCTCACACGAGGTACGCAAACTCATGAAACTAACTCTGATCTCTGTTACTGAAAATGAACAATGAGAAGAACCTTGGATCAAAAATATCCTCTACGATTTATGGCAAGGTCATAAACTCATAACCAAAACACATACACAAAAAAAGTCAATTGTCTTGAACCACAGCTAATGGACAAAATATTATCCAAACTCCAAGGTAATATTGTCTCGACAAAAATGGGGATGGACGTGAGAATAAGCAAAAAAAGGTCAATGGTTTACTTACAGATTTTTAGCGCCACGTTTTCAAGGTTTCAAAGTTGATTTTCGCAAGAGAAACAGGACAAAGTTCTTTTTAACACGTGGACGCTTCTAGCATTGGCAACTGAGATAAAGTTTTTGCGAATCTTATTTCGTAACACTGATTGCTGCATAGTCGTGAATGTCATCTTTAGTGCATATCAACTACGTTAGCCTGAAATTATGGGTTCATGCACGAACTTAACGATATAATTCTCAACCTTAATCGTGACGAACTTCCCCGCGTCTGAGTCGCCAGAAATTCAGGGCGCGAAAGAAAGTTAAGTTACAGAAGAGGGTGAGATTTCCGCTTTGCAATTAACAGCGTTGCAAATTTCCTTTTATTTCCATGTTTATCATCGCCATCTGCATGTCATGATGTCAACCAGGTAAAATCATTCTGTATGACTCAGAAAGCTATGCTAATATGGTAGGACTTGAGTAAATTTTGGCATGTGATTTTCAGCAGATCATTGTTCAGACATCTAATACAGTTAACTGATTTGAGCAAAACAACCTTCCTTTGAAACACACTATAGATCGCCGTTAGGCAGACAATTTCTGACCTCTTAGTTCTCAAATGAGGTACCCTTCTTGACATTTGAAAACGCATTGAAGTTTGACATTTCCCAATACAGGCTAAAACCGTAGCATTTCTGAATTTCAAAAGAGACCCTCGTTTGACCGTTATTTGTCCACCGTGAGATCCTAGTCCCATTCCCAAGAGGGCCATGTCCGTTCACACTCCATCCAAACTCAATTCCCTGCAACGTTCTCTGGCAATCGATATCTTCAAAGTATAACGGATAATAAGGAACGCGATTTTCGTAAGTCCTGCTACTCAATCACTGTTGACAAAGGATCCACAATTGTATAAAATAGCTTGACTTCTCTCAGAATGCCTTCAGTCGTTCAAGAGTTCTTCGAATCGTAAAGAATGATGGGCTACGGCTTGTTTCTGATGATTTGTAGTCTATTCTTGGTTTCATTCCATGATTGTCTATCTGATACAGAAATAGATGGTGAACGATTTGTTGACGATTTTTCAATCGTCGATTTACCTGAATCCTGGGCCAAAAACAGCGAACCGATAAATCATGAAGAACACCCAGTTGTGCAGACAAAACCGCGACGGATAAAGAGATCCTCCTGGAGTTTACCACCTAATACAAGTACTAGGATGATTTTAGATATTATCATGCCAATTGTCCCCCTAAACAACACTTTCAGGTAAGCTTTAATTTGTTTGTGTCTGTGCAGATTTGAAACTTAAAACTGCGTGTTGTTTTTAATTTTTTACAGCGCCTTGACTCTAGATTTGATTTATCGTTTCGTCTTGCCTACATACTCCCAACTCAACACACTCTACAGCACGCTAGGTCGATTGGATACAAACGAATTGGATGGAGACAATGAGCGAAGTAATGTAATAGATCTCGAATTCTTTGAAGAACAACGAGCCAACAATGAAAGACGCAGCATCTATCAGCATGTTCAAGGCCTCTTTGAAAAGTACGTTTAATATCTAAAACGATATGGTTTTTTTTTTTTAGCAAACTATTATTTTAACATTACTTTACGCTCACAGTTTTGGATTTGACGGACAGACTTGTCTCTTACGGGCCATATGCGAAATGGCTGAAGCTCCATTAGTCCATCAAGGGCTTGTGGGAAAACTCATTGATTTGATATTCACGTAAAAATTGATTACAATTTAGAAGCTTAGCCACAAAAGTAATACTATTTTAAATTGTTCATTTACTTTTTCTTAGGCCGAGTTTGCTGAAAGTACCGAAATCAATGGAGCCGTACCTCAGTAGCAACCGTATAAGGAGAGATGTTGTCAATATTCCGGAATTAGAAGTTCTGCATAATCCCATCGACGACGATTATACAGATGCTTATCGCACCGGTAAAGAAGGAAAATGCTGGACTCGTTACTACACATGCCCAGTATCTATTTTCAAACTTGTTAACTTGTTTTAAACCGAACACACCACACACATTAATTTACCATTGAGCATAAAAATCAAACCAGGAAACTTCTAAATTTTTTTATGTTTCTTATGCTAATGGACACATATTTATTTTGTATATTTATAATGAAACGAAAAACAATAAATTCTCTTTCTCTAAACGAAAACATCGCTAAATGATCGGCGCATTTGCAACACTGATTTCAATTAAAGCTTCCAGGGCAAGAATTATGTCGGTTTTTGTGGTCAGAGGGAAACCGACATTACACACGATAATTATATCATAGATATTTAGCTTCTAAGATACACACGTAAGCGCATAATCATAAATGAAAATAACTAATGTGACAAGTATGTAGAGGTGTAGACATATCATAATGATAATAGTTTTCATACTAACCACCTGGAAAAATAATAACAAAAAGCATTTAACGAAATGAATCAACAGACAGTAACAACAATGATTAGATTTTTCGTGAAAAATGAACAACACAGGGCGAGACCAGCAAAAGACACAGTCACCAGGAAACAACACTGAGAAGTAGGTCTGACAACAGCATATGTAAGTATATGTGCGTTAGCCTTACCATTGAATCACAACCGAGAGTGAATGGTACGTTACTCTTTTTGAATTTCACGTACTACACTGTAAGAGGCGAACGCTTCTTGGATCTAGCTTTGATGGTTAATATTTAACACAGAGCAAGCCATTCGTCGAGTCTCTTTTCCCTCAAGTTTTCACAAAACAAATGCTTCAGACACATAGATGCAATTACAACAGACAACAAAATGCTAACTTAATGTGACATTATATGTTTGTGACGTAAGTAAAGTTTTGAAAGAGAATTCTTGACATAAATAAATAAAGACACGTCCTACAAGCTACGACCAACTAAACCAACTACGTCTGGTTGGCGTAGCCTCTTCTGGCAAATCGGAGACTGCATCTGGGGAAGTCGGTGAAATGACAACATTGCTTTGGTGATGTAGTACCTTCTCATTTGTAACGATGTGCATTTCGTTCTCGTACTTTCTGACATCCTCTTCCGTCATGTTGAACCATTGATCCAACCATGCAACGGCTTGACGATGCCCAACTAGTAAGATTTCTCGGATGGCGCGTTGGACATAGTCTTCGACTCGCGTCTGAAGGCCCCAGACTTCGAAGCAGACTGAAACCAACTTGTACGAGCACATCATTGGTTTCAGATCGCTTTTCATCCAATCTGGCGTCAAGGGGCCTCGTCCAGTTATCTCCGAATGCCATGTTCTCAAATCTTCTTCCGCTTTGTAATGCTTAGGGTTGATATCGTCATATGCGATATCGATGAAGTCCACTTCTCGAGCACTGAGTTGGCTTTCATCTAGACTTAAAGCCTATGAATAAAATAAAATGTTAGACGATAAGATCACTTGACAAGAAATTTTACAGCCTTTACGTTTTCGTGAGTTCCTGCATTGTCTTCATAACACGTTTTGACATTAATGATAAACCTGGGTAGGAAAGAGCACTATTTGATAATAAAATAAATAAATCCATAGTTAATCATTTTTTGTTTTGTGATTTCTAGCTTCAAAAAGATTTGTACTGTGTATTCAGTTATAGTGCGGGGATAGTAGTTCCATGCTTTTTCTGTTATATAGAATATTTTTGGTATGAGTGACCTAATCCACTGAGGAAGACGACTGAAAGAAAAAATGATTTTGCAGATTAAAATGATTAGGCTATGTTTTAGTTGAGTTAATGTTATACCTGAAGAGGTATATCCTTTTTTCTGTGTACTGCCCTGCTCCATACTCAATATCTTCATGGGGATGATTAGCCACAACTTCAACTCCTTCTCCTTCAGCAGACTGCTCATTACTATGCTTTGCTATCATATATAACTGCCCAACTTTATACTGTGGGGCAAAGTTGAAATGCAGATTATGAATCGAGTCCACTGATGTTGAATAATGATGTGATTGAATATTTACAAACCTCTGAGACACTAATGGGCATGGGTATACGAAACTCTTTAATAAGCATCGTTAACTCTTGATACACCTTTTTCCGATCCAAAACGACAACTATGTCTTGGAAAATGCTTGCCACCTAGTTGGCGGTCGGTTCTTTGCATGCACGGCGTTCAACGAAGCACAGTAACTGAACTGGAATAGTTCCATTACCCAGCCCCTCGTCATGGCTGCCTTAATGCCGTCTTAAAAACCAAGAATGATAACAAATTCTGGGAACAAAAAGGAAGAAAAAGAAAACACAAAATGATAAAAATATGTTACGATATCGTCTGCAATGACGGTGCGCTCGTAATCTGTTGACGTCATCATCGAATCGTGTTATCATCGTACCTTCGTACCGTGCCGTCAGTTTCTTTGTCGTTTTACCTAAAAACAGTTTATTTTAAATTTTTTTTCAATTTGAAGTTAAGCAAATTTTCGAACATTAATGGAAGCAAAAGATAGATGAGGAAAGCTGAAATAGTTTGTCTAATTTATCAAGCAAATTTATGTGCAGAGTTTTGTAAGTAACGAAGGCAAACGTTATACATTATGGTAATGGTGTTGTCACGGTGTTAAACGGAGTGGAAAGTTACCTAACCTGTTTTTAAAGGCGGTTTGTGAATAATGAAAGATCCCGTTTAGCATGGACCAAGGAATCGTTTTTTCTACTTTGAAGTATTTTAGTCTTGCATTGACTTACACGGTAAATAAGAAGTCAACTGTTCGTGGATAAATATTTCAAACTTGTGGTGCAAACCTTGACGTGTTTCAAAAATGCTCCCTCTCTTCTACCCATAGATTTTACGATGATAATTTACACGGTTTTATCTAAGAAGGAAATTCGACTCCACGGTTTTAGAGAGCTTGACTGATTGTTTCCGGTTTATGTATACACTTCCCTATGTACGTCAGAAAGCAAAGTTTGATAACAGAAAAAAAATGCCCAAATTAATAATAAATAAACGTCCCGTACTGTATCCATTTCCTTTCCATGGCAACAAAACTTGATACGCCATTAGTATGCTGGACACGTATCGATTCTATATAAACAGTCAAAATATTAAGATTCCCGGAACGGCCAACGGAAAATATTTGATTACTTATTACGTGACCGGCAGTGCATCATAATGAGACAATCGGGAATTCTTCTTCTCTTCACTAGAGAAGCTAGTTTTTTATTTTTTTGACCGATTATTTCCCATGTTTTTTCTTCGCAATGCCATACATTTCTCGTACGTTTGTGATTTACGACCATATTGTTATAGATCCCCAGTATTGAACAAAAATTGGCGTCATGGGCCGTTTACTTGCACGTCCTTATCGTTCGTAGTTCAAGAAATGTTGGTTTGATATTTGTTTTCGTTACCTATTTGATGACATTGGTCGCCCCCCAGCAATAATTTGTTATTGCTGTTCGTGACCCATCAATTCATCAAGTAGAAATTGCAAAATAGGATAGAGACAACACCATAGCCGAATATTCTGTCAACTTGCCAAAGTTAAAGCAGGGCCTTGAATAACTAAGGGAAATTATTTTTCTAGAATCATCAGAGATTGAATTTTTTGCAAGACATACTCTCGTAAGACATTGTCACCGGAGATGAAATGGTGGAAATCAATTGAAAGAAAGTGTCAATCCGCCGATTGGGTTCTAGATATTGACCCAATCGATAAAGTACGAAAATAAATCAGCCAATGCGACCAACACGCCCCCGATGGATTGGACGCATGTACGTGTCATTTCTACGGCGAGAATGCGACGCACTATATCCCAGTCATCACGATAACGTGACTATCCTCTCCCACGTTGCGAAGTCTTTTTCCTTGACGCCATGTATCTAAGATTTACGATCAAGCGTGCAAAGTCCTTACAACCACCAACTGGGATAAAAGGATTCCGGATCGTCGATCAATCAGGTACAAACACGCTAGTGTAGGCTATTTCCACGTTCCTCTACGTAGTTGCAACTACCCACTCCATCACCCAACGCATTCACTTAATACTTGGAGAACCAAAACTAAACGACGTGGCCAAATCCTCGCTGCAAAAAAGTTTACATCCACGAGGAAAAAAAAAACAACCTTAATGCTCAATTTCCCCTCGATTTATTCAGAAACCCGAGTTGACCTAAAGAGCCTTAAACTGAAGAAAAATCAACTGAAACGAATTTTCTTTTTTTAACGGATGATTTCAGCGAGATGGGCAACTTTAAGGTCTTCAAGGAAGGCTGTTGAGTCCGTAATAGGTTCCGGTGACAGGAAAGAAACAGTTTTGGTGGCCGTAGGCATTAGGAATCCATTGTCAGAGAATCGACCTTTGCGATCTGTAATGGTATCAAGCCAGACAAAAGCAGCAGGATAGTCGGTCGATAACTGCACGTCAATTACCCAAGATGACTCGCTTTCGTAAACCTCGCCTACGCTTGTCACCTTTAAACGTCGTAAACGCAAAGAAATTAGAAAAAGATAATGTAAAGATAAGTGAAGTCATACTTGAACATTGGCTTTAACCAAATTAGTGATGGCGGTGAAATTACTTGGGTAGAGGTAACTATCGGGCGCTAATTGACGGCCAGTTTCAGGGTCTTCGTAAGTGGCTGTTAGGAAACATGTTTGTCTTGAACATCCATTATCGGACAGCCAAGAATCCAGCGGTTTTTGCCACTCCAATGATGAATTTCCGTTCACCTAGAATCCAATCAGACAACTTGTTCGATTTCTTCACCTTCATGATTGCTTTCATTTTAATCACATTACATTAGGAAGCCTTTCGATGACGACTGGATTGATTTGCGACCAAGATTGGAGTTTAATAAGAAGAATGCCGGGAACCATATCGGCTCCATTACGATAGTCGTGCGGATAAACAGCGACATTTCCATCTCGGATCCACAGCATGAAAGACAGTGGAGCAAAGAATTTTGTGGCGAAATGATGTAGGGGTTTCCAACGTCCATCATATTCTACAATTTAAAAAAAAATTTTATATTAAGTTTAATATCGTAAAAACAGGTTAGTACCGATAGACGCCCAAGAAGGTCCTTGCCAAATGTCTTGCAGTTGCCAATACAGTGAGCCCATGCAATGTCCAAGTCCGTCAAAATCCAAGTATTGCAATCTTCTATAATGTTCCGATTCTATCTTGATAGCTTCCGCTTGATGCATCTGCGTCAGATAGATCATGTCGAGGAACTGTTGCTCAGGCGTAGTTACTCTGGCCTTTCCAAGTTGTCCTTCTACTTGCAAAACTAGTTCATCGTTACCGCCTGGGTGATGTTGCCTAGTGAACAAAAGCCGTCCGTCATAATGCCAATCATCGTCTTGCCCTACAAGTCAAATTAATCCAAGTTTACAAGATTTATCGTCAGGGAAGTTGAAACTAGTATACCAATCGGATTAGCGGCTGTCGTCCACGCATGTACAGAAGGCAATGCCTGGAAACCGTATTCAGTGGCCATCCGAGGCTTGAGATATGTTTCCCAATTCCACATATTCCCAAAATAATTGTAATAATGGACTGGAAGTTTAAAAAAATTAGGGTGAATGAAATCAGTTTTAAACAAATAAATAACAAAATATACCATCGCCGTATTCTTCCATTCCTGGATTTTGAGAGACGTAGCCTTCTTCTTCGCTACGTTTGCCATTAGATGGGGAAGAAACGGTGAACGGACGGGAAGGATCTTCTTCGTTAACAATCGTCTTGATTGTGTCGACGTATAGCTTAATGTAATCAGCTTTGTATGTTTCGAAATTGTCCGCTGTTCCATACCTAAAAATATAATTTATTAATTTTGCAAAAGTAATTAGACAGTTGGTTGTATCACCAGTTCTGTCGAAGTGCAGCTTCATTTTCATTATTTCCAGCCCAAATGAGTACAGAAGGATGTCGTGATATGCGTCTAATTTGCTGGCGAATTTCAGTCGAAACAATTTCCAGAAACGGATCATTTGCCGGATACATGGAACAGGCGTACATCATGTCATGCCAGATAAGAATACCTAATTCGTCTGCAATCTATTTGCAGAGGAGGATTGTTAGCATCACCGTGAAAAGTTAATATGCTGATAATAATCAACACAGCCTGCTGTATACGTCTCTAATTTTTACCCTGTAAAATTCGGTGAATTCATAAATACCACCACCCCAGATCCTCATGGCATTCATGTGTGCTGCCTTAGATGCTGTCAACAGTTCTCGTAAATATTGCTCCGTAATCAACTCAGGAAGAACAGCTGACGGGATCCAGTTGGAGCCTTTCAGGAAGACGGGCTCACCATTGACGCGGAAATAATAACTCCTGCCGACTACATACATTATTTTTCGAGTAATCCATGAATGTTTAGTCACCTCTTAAAATCGTAAATACCTGTCAGATCATCTTCGATCAATTCAACAGTTCGGAAGCCGATTCGATCCTGCAGTGTCACAGTTTCGGTGCCTTCTTGGAATTCAAGTTTAACATCATAAAGTTTCTGCTGGCCCCAACCGTTGGGCATCCATTGTTGAATCTACATACAGGATGCAAAAAAGTTAGTCACATCAATGCATATAGTGGAAAGTTTGCAACCTCGAAAGAAAACGTTACCTGCGCGAAGGGAACATTAAAAGTGAAGAGAGGCGAGGTAACTTCCCTGTCGACGTTTCCATTTAAAACAGTTTCTTGCACAAAAGTATGGATGACTTGGTCGCCGTCAGTGATGGTAACTGTGAAAGTTCCACTGTGGTCGATACCAGAATCAGGCGTCTCGCAGTGAATTTTCATGTCAACTTTCCATTGTTGTAGCGTCTCATCTCGTTCGAATCCGACCCAAAAGTCACGAATGGAAACGCTGTTGTAAGCTTCAATCTTGACTTCATGCCTTTGAAAAATAAATTGAATTCGTCTGCTATTACATAGTTTCCAAAAAAAATGATACCATAATCCGACAGTGGGAAATGCTGGCCCCCAATCCCAGCTGAAAGACGATTGCATCTTCCTGATGGAATAATAATAATTAAATAACTGATAAGTCTATTTGTAGCTATTTTGTCAGTTCTATAGGAACACGGGCATATACATTAAGGAAGGCCGGGATTTAATAATATAAAACTAAAGGGACAAAAAGGAAACCTGATGTGGTTAGCGTGGCACTCCCCTTGATAGGCTGGATCAAGGCATGTCGGTAAAACGGGGTAGTCGAGTGCTTGTTCGTCGTATCGATCTTTGGCGTACTTAACGGGCGACTTGAAACGTACAACAAGCTCGTTGGACCCGTCAGTCTAATAATAGGTAAAGTTAATCATTTGATAGGATCTCTAATAACACATATCATTGGCGTATACCTTGAGGATATTTTTGACGTCGTACTTGTAACGAACAAACATGTTGTTAGTAGTACCAAGCGGTAATTCGTTCAATTCAATATCTGCCACTGTATCGACACTGATTGAATAGAGGAATTAGATCAGCAATTTGTTAAGGAAAATTTTTAATTTACCCGTAGAACACAAGGTCAACAGCCGAATACGTCAACAGTTGTAGTCAACAGTTGCCGGAACTGTGATTAAAACAAATAAAAAAATTCGTTTTTCATCCATGCATTAGGAAAATGAGTTTAAAACCTTCGAAAGAAAGATAATAATCCCAGTCTTCATAGGAGACCCAACGGTAGTCTAAATCGTTGAAACGAAACAGCAACGGACCCCCAGTGAATTTGCCCCCCTTTTCCAGGTCAGTATAGATGCTTCCTGGAACAGTTCCGGAAACTTGTATGCCTAGAGAAAAAAAATAAAAGGTTCTCTCTTTTTTAGGCTGTTTGAAATGATTAATCAAATTACGTACTTTTATTAGGCAGGGCAGCATTCCAAATGAAACCATTAGCAGTTGACAGGTCAATCAGTTCAAATGCTGCAGTAAACGAAAGCAAAACAAGAGGTAAAAGGAATTGTTGCATTTTTAAAGCTCCCATTCACAGAGACGTTCTTCTCGTTCTTCAGGTTGATTATTCAGCAACTGATCTACAAAATAATAATTTATACTTTTTTGATATCATCAGTTGTTTGTTGGTTTTACTTATCTCATGTCGATATATCGGCATAACAAAAAAACCCGTTCCCAAACTTGGTACACTCGCTGTTATTAGATAAAGTGTCGGTGTAGAGAATTGAAGCCGACGTATCACGTGATGCTAGCGTGTAAAGATGTTGATCCAATGTGCGCAGCATCGTCGTCTCTTTGACGCACTTTTGAGAAGACAAGCATCGCCACTCTATTTTGCCCATTTCTGGATTACGTCGAAGTGGGTCTGTCTGCGGAAGGGCGGTTTGTAGTAGCATAACCTTGAGTATACACACAAATAAGACGACACAAAGCTTTTCGCTTTTTATCCGACCAGCGTTCGGAATTTATCTCTTCGTGGGCTTTTAGCGAATTCGAGAGCCAGAGTTTTGGGTTATTTAGTTGTCGTACTCGGAAAGCTCATGGATCGATAACCGGAATGAAGCTCCTCCCCTCGCCAGTCGTAGTTATAGTCAAAGAAGGACGGGAATACAAGCTCGAGATTATTGTATGTGTGCTGGCTGTTTCTTCCGCTAATCGATAACTTAAAAACTCGCCCCCGTTTGACTTCATCATCTCTCATTGATTCTTTCCCAAAATCATGTACACAGTACAAAGATGATACACGAAAAACAAAAATAAGGGGGGGCAGGCATACAAACAAGAATTTCAGAAAAAAATTATTATCGTTAGAAGAACGAGCATTTAATGTAATATAACAGAAAGATGACGGGTGGACGAGAGAGAGAGAATAAATGTTAGAGATAAAAAAAAAAAGAGTTTGATCGAGACACAAAAAATTAAATATTAGATAAAATATTACAACCCACAAAAAGAGAGAAAAAAAGGACTTGTGAATGGGTAATACAAGAGAGAAAAAAACCTGGTCACAAGAAGGGAAAAAGAAGAAGGGTAATTGGTATCTTTACATTGTTGCAAAAGCGACGCAACTAGAGAAAAGAATGGAAAGATAATAAACACAACAGACACCATCTTTCATCACGTGTCAAGAATTACGGGAAAATAAAAAGAATTACATACAATCCCCCAATGCAATTAGAATCATCCCCAGCGCCATCTGTGATTGATCGTTAATCATCCTCACGATAATAAATTATTACTGCACCAAAAAAAGGGAAAGAACAAAAAAATCTAAAGAATTTTTCACGAGAAAAACACAGAAATTTGGGAGTGGCCCTCGTATCCCCCCACGTCTGCACATTTTCTCATTTCAGAAATGGCATCAAACATTTGAATTGTGTGTAAGGGTCTTAAATGGGGGGGGAGGGAAGGAATTAGGCAAAGAAGAATAAACTAACCAAACATATGCACACATACATACACGCAATATTTGGAGTGTGGGCGCACACGTACAACCAAAAAATTTTAAAATACATGTTTTTTTTTCTTTTCAGAAAAAAGCACAGTCACTCTTTTCTGTTTTGTTTCTCTTCTCTTTTTAAAACGCATCGACAAAAAAATGACTCGAACATATCGAATATTATTTATGTGTTTCTTTTTTTTTTGTTTGGTTCTCATTTTTCTTTTCAGAGAGGGAGGGGGGCGGGATCGTCACGTAAGACGACAGAGAGACCGGAAGTCCGTACACATGCGTTGTATAAATCAACGTCACTTTTGAAATATCCCATTGTAATTAATAATAATAATAATAATTGGGGAGAACAGAGAGTAATGTTCTTTTTCCTACTATTGATCATCTTTCACGATAAAAATAAAATCAAACGAAAATGGAATTGAGAGTTATTAAATAAAAGCAGCAGCAGCAGTCAGCAATTGTGCACACGATGTGTACGTAATACGTAATAGGTGCGTTTTGTCTTTTTTGAAATTTTTTTGAAAGGGAGTTTCATTATTATTCTTGTCTCGTAAGCGAAAAGGAATCTGTCAAAGCTAAACCGTCTGGTCGGGGAGCCTAAAAAACTACGATATTTTAGAACGAGACGAGAAAACAAATACGGGATGGCAATAACGAGAAGAAAAAAAAGGGAGAGAAGAGGGAAAAAAGAACCCTGACGTGTGCTGGCCCACGACCGCCTTCGATACGCATACAATAGTTAAGTGTACACACAAAACGGACATTTCACGATGCACCGACAGTTTGTACTTCAGAATGAGGGAAGTGGGGGGACAGCCAGGAGGGGAAAATGTTTTGCGCAATTGTTGGCCAGTCAGAAGAAAATGGGGAAAAAAGAAATGAAATAAAAAGGTCAAAGACCTTACTGAGCAAAACACAATGAGGTGTGTGAAAAATTGTCAAAATTCTGTTCCTAACTGAAATTTCCTATACGATCTTTCTTTTTAAATGACATCTTCTAAAAGACATCATTTAAAAGTTTAAGATAAATGCCAGAAAAAGCTCTCACTCTTCCTTGATCTGAACGATCCATCAGGACAATCAAAAGAAATCCAGTCGATTAAAAGAGGGGGGGCCAAAAAAAATTCAAGGAAATGTCCCTTTAATTTTTTTTTTAGCAAAACCAAATTGGGAACGTCCTAATATTTCGGGGACGGCGACAAGAGAGAGTATGTTAGACACGATGGGTTAGATTGGTGGTGAGTTTGGAAAAAAGAAGGGCAACGAAATTTTATGCTACATACATACAGGGTAGTAGAAGTCGGTTGCATTGCGTGACCTCTCTCTCTCTTCATTGTGGCAGTTGAAGCGATCCATCAGAGGGTTGCATCCAGACGGTTAACAGCCGCCACCAATCCGATGCAAACAACCGGAGAAAAAAAATAACCCTGCAAATAATATCCTAAGTTGATTTCTCATTTCGTGCGATAGCCGGGCTGCTTTTTCTGTAAAGAAAAAAAAAAAACGGAAAAGAAAATTATGAGAAAATCCCACAGGAAGTTGATCACTTGGCCAAGATAATATAAAACAAAACCTTACCCTTCGACGGAACGGGAAGCAGCTGCGGTTTTCCGGAGCTGGTGGCTGATCAAGGATCAAATCGGGAGTGCGAGTTTCATCAGGACCGAAAACATTGAGTTCTTTGTAACACTCCGTCTCAATCATCTTCAAATAAAACACTTGAAAAATTTAAAACAAGAAAAATTAATTTTAAAAATTAATCAGAGACGTTACCTCAGTCTGCCACGGGATGGAAACAGATCCCGTGTTGAACTTGGTGTAGAAAGAATCATCTGTTGAATCGAGACTGACGCCTTTCACCGTCGAAAATTGTTCAATGTCTAAAACATCTTTGGCGTAAACAGCGTGCGGATCCGGAATGAAAGGAGGTTCGCATATGCCGGCATCTAATCGGCGCCAGTTGGTACTCCGAAAATATTCGTGCGCTTTTGCGTTGAGAATTCACAATTCATCATAAAAAACCAGAACAAGCGAACGACGTGAGTTAGATAACAAAAAGAATGTTGGTGCAAAAAATTTTTGAAAATGATTTATGCACATACATTTGACTTGGGTGGCTCCGTAGCGTCCATGCGAGCAACCCAGCCGGTCTTTGGGCTGCTTTTTCAACAGCTGCTGGCAAATGGACTTGGCCTCTTCAGTGAACTTGGACGAGTAGGACTCGGTGGACTCGCGGACCCGTCGGTCCACCTCTTCTCGTTTGACTTTCTCTTTGCGTGCTCGAAACGGAGCTTGGCCTTCAATCATTTCGTAAATGAGACAGCCGAAACTGAAGAAATCCGGACTGAAGGTGTACTTTTCATTGTCAATCACTTCAGGAGCTATAAAATATTGATTTAAAAATAGAAAAAAATTATATGCTGATTGAACTCGGTCGGGAAAAACATGGATAACAATTAAGTTAAAAAAACAAAAACTGACCCATGTAGCCGACGGTGCCTACTCGGCCTCGGACCATTTCCCCCTCGGGTATATCTACGGCGAGACCTAAATCGGATATTCGTACGTGACCGTGATCGTCTAGTAAAATGTTCTCAGGCTTGCAGTCTCGATAGACGATCCCTTGCGTGTGCAGATGCTCCAGACCGCATAATATCTAATCAAGACGCGAAAACAAAACAACAAAAAATCCAATTAACAAAGTCTTCGACATATAAACCCCACAGGAAAGAAATCGATAGCGGACGATGGGAACACAACAACAACAACAACAAAAATGATCTAAACCTCTGCAGAGTAAAATCGTGCTCGCTCTATTTCGAAGCCCGGCTCGCCGCCCATGTTGTAAATGTGGAATTTGAGGTCGCCACCGTTCATAATGGTCAGCACCAAACAAAGAGCATCCTTGGTTTCGTAGGCGTATGCCAAACTTACCTAAAAGCAACAACAAAAAAATCGTTGCAAAAATAGAATGGGAGAAGGAGGGTTTCAAACAAAACAGTCGACGTACGACAAAACGTGAGTTGATTCGCTGAAGGATCTGTTTTTCAATAAGGACCATAGCTTCCCCTTTGCGTTTCTTTATCCTTTTCTTTTCGAGTTTCTTGCACGCGTACATTTTGCCGGTGGCCCGCACCTGGCAGGCGCACACCTCGCCAAATCCTCCTTTGCCCAACACACGATACATTCGGAAAGTTTTGTACGTTACCGGTTGGCTATGGAAAAACGTTGAGCAAGAGAAAAACAACAAAAAAAGAACTGTTAAAACAAAAAACAAAGTTGTGTCATTGGGGCATGTGTGATACCTTTCGAGCCATTTCCACTGCAGGTAACGGTGAAAGTACATCGAGTTTTCGAAATCCTTGAAAGGCTCACCGGCCAAATAACCGCGAACGACAGCAGTGCATGCAGCAAACAGGTCCTTGCTTCCTTCGTGCAATCTTTCTTTACATTGGCTGATGATGTCGTCGTTAATGATCTCGACAGATTCTTCGGCTCCTGGAGCTAAGAATCGCCTGTAGATCTCTTGTGCGCTATCCTCTCGTTTTATGTCCTCTAACTTGAATTTTATTTTAAACGGATCAAGTTAGTGTTTCAGTCGGTGTAATTTTTGCAGTTGACAAACCTCGTATTTGTCCATTACGTCTAGAAAATTATTGTAACGTTGATACTTTTGGCTGACTTCGCAAAAGCGTCGGAACAGTAACCGTCCGATTGGCTGTTGGTCGATGATGAAGCAATAACGTACATCTGTTTGGCCAACGATAGAAAAAGATGGTAATCAAAAGAAAAATAATGGCACCATCTTTGTCGTGACTGGATGGGAGAGAGAACCCATTAATAGAAGTCTCTAAATAGGCATTCCAATTCCCTCAAGAGTCGTGGTCAAAATTCGTGAGCCATTTCCACTACATGGTAGTCCGGATATGAAGCCATTTTCCAACCCGACTTACACACCCAAATCTAAGGGCACAATATCAGCTCTACAACTACATCCAAGAGCAGCTGGGCGTTGTAATACCGAGATAAGCAGCCAAAGAAATGAAACATAGACCATCCCATTCATCTACCAATGACATTTTTATGTCAGGGCAACTTCAGAAACATAAATAATACTTGGTATGTAATCCACAAAAACTTGGAATACTAACAGGCACCTAAACTTGTAATTTGCTGATGACTAGAATACGTGAGTATAGCTGGTAATTTGTTTTACCTAGTTTTTCCTTCAAGTCTATGCAGACTGAAATGTGTGGAAATTGAAGAATCCTTTTCCATTTCTTGCTTTTGCCTTTGTTGCTGTCACCACCACCTGGGGCACAAAAAAGAAATATGTTACAATGTCGTTCTGCAGATTGTGCATGTGTGAAGTGTTTGTGGCATGCTGGTATTGATTTGACGCCAGCCAGCATGAAAAAATGCCTGTTTTTCAGACATGCTGGCAATATGCCACCATTTATAATGAACAATCATATGAGAGAGAAAAAAGGGGAAGGGTCACACAAAAAATCCAGAGAAAGAATACTAAGGGGGATGTACAAAACAATGTGGCAAATCCTGAATGGACAATAAGGTATCGCAATCTTTTTAGATTTTCTTTACCTTCCCTCGCCTTAAGGTAAACGGTGTTGGCGACAATGTTTTCAAGCTCCATGAGTTCCAGTTTGCCTGCTTTACGATGCTTTGGGTCTTCAAACTGACCCTACGTCTCTCTGCACACCGATCCCCTGACTCTTTGGTTCAGACAGAGTCTCCAGGTAAGTTTTCCACTTGGCAACAACACTGTGCTGGGGAACCTGTGAATGAAGGCATAACAAAACCACAAGAGCAATTAAGCCAAAAGAACTGGTGTCTTAAACAGCCAAATTGAGGACAGAAACCTGAGCCAAAGTGACACACGCACTCAAACACACACAGTGAGTCGGCTAGCATCGGCTGTGATGGCAAAGTATCAAGCTATCGGAGCCCGAAACAAACGCAAACGAGAGAGAGAGAGGTGATGATCAAGAAGTTGTGTTTCTTGCATTCACTGTGTCATGATGGACGTTGTCAGATGTGACATGCTGTAGTCGGTTATGGATGTCTATACTCCACTTTAAAACGTATTGCACATATACATACAGCACAGTTCATATACACACACACACATACCCCACACACCCTCTCTCAGCTCTCGCTATCGGAGCAGCAGCAGCAGCACACACAGCACAAACAAACTGTCCAAGTCCGGGTTCTGGAATGTCGCCCTGTGGCGAGAAAAAAATGAGAGAAAGGAAGAATACGGAGGTGCTGCCACCTCGCTTTGCCGTGAATATGCCAGTGGGTGGGGTTTCTACATTGAAGTTGAAGAGAAGTGAGGTGGGAGGATGGGGACTCGAACAAAAAAGGGGAGGAATCGGGAGAGACTGGGCCACTATAAACGCCAACACTCCCAAAATGTTCCGAACCAAAAGCAGAAAAAGAAACCCGAAAGTTTCTTTTGTATTTTTTATTTTATTTTATACATATATATTTTTTTTAATTTGAAAGAAACTTGATAACGTGAGAAAAAGTAACTCAAACACTGTTGCCATTCTAGCAGCAGACTAAATACAAAAGGAAATAAGATTTTAGTTTAACGTGTTCCTGCATGTCTGATGTCGTTGCCTTCCCACCACGACTATTAATATATGTTCTTTCTTTAAAAATAATAACAACAACAACAGAGTAATAATACTAATAACAACAGAGAATGGCTACCATGGTCCGACCCACGATGGCTCTTTCTGTTATTTCAACCCTTTTTCTTTTACGACAACCATAGCACGCTGACATGGGTAGAACAACAACTAAACACATTCAAGACAATTTAAAGAAAGAAAAAAAAGGGAAAGTTTAGTTTTTTCCATAATTTGAAGGCAAATCGGCTCTCTACAGCCGCCAAAGAAGAAACGGAGGAAAATGAACTGTGGCGAGATGACGCCGTCATTTTAGAACTCTTTTTCGCTTCGTTAAAACATCGACTAGGCGTTTTATATTTATTTACCATGAAAAGATTGGTTTTTTGTGTTTGAAGTGCGTGTGTGTTTACCATTTCTTGTATTACAAATAAAGCGAGGACGTGATAATGAAAAAAATGAACCTACCTCTCCAACACGAAAATAACAAATTTCCAACCTCCATTTATCTATTTATGGGGAAGAGAGAAAAAATGCCAAACGAATTATGTAGGCGAACGATCGATATTGTCGTTCCGATGGTTGCCCCCAGAGTCTGCTGAGCGAAGCACAGAGCTAAAGAAGTTGAAGCTTTTTTTTTTTCTTTCTTTCAAATGTTCCAAACTGGACCATTTGGTCGTCAATTTTTTTGAGGGGCCCGAACGTGATGAAGTAGAACGACTTGATGGAACTACCACTACTCGTATATTTATATCTACGTATCTGGAGAGTAGACTCATCGGTAAGCAGAAGCTCCTCTTCAGGAATTGCGGCTTGCTGGTCACGCGCCTTGCTAGCCATTAATCAGTGCCGTCTCACGTCCCCAGGTGTATATATATATACATATACTACTTACCCACATAACAAATTCAAAATGACAGCCAAACATACGGAAAAACCAATAATAATATTTACAACATTGACAGGGCTAGACGGCAGAAGTAACTTTTCCATTACTGAAATAAATTTAGAAGCTAACCTGTTTGATTGATTTTGTTTTTGCTCCTATGAATATTCAGTAGGCCATTAGGAATTGTCTTATCGTGTTATTGTATACAAGCCTTACACGTGTATGCAAACGACACAAGCGAAAGTTTTCGCTTAAACGTGTTCCACCATCAATTGTTTTGTTTCTTCTTCTTAAAGATTAACACAACAAAAAGCAGCCGAAGAGACCGCCAAAGAAATCTTTTTTTGTAAAAACTAAACATAACAAGAGCGATGTGCCAAAAAAACGGGTTTCCTTGCCAAAATTCTTCGTCATCGCCAGCATACTATATCAGCAAACCCGCCTACCGTGTGTGTGTCGACAGGCAGCTGGATCGAATCGTTGATTTCAATGCGTGCTACACAGCACTGTGTAGCATAACGTACACAACAGGGGCAGGTGAAGCAAAGCCCAATTTCTTTTTGAGTAAATATCCTTCGGTTACGAAATTGTATGTTTTCTTTCACGAAGTGCCTCATCTGCATAATATTTTGTATATCCGTGCTCGTACAACTGGAATAACTGGAACAGTCACCTTCGGCTTTTTTGTAAGAAAAGAAAAAAAGACAATTATTTTAAAAAACTATTTAAAAAAAAAACTAGTTTGTTTTTGTGTATAAATTATTTCTTATTGTTGAAAGCGCCGCTGTTTTTCCCACCAACACATTTGCGTCATTTTCGTTCCTCGGTCGATTGCTGCGCGTCCGCCTCATCGGCCAAGCTCGCTCACCTTGACGAAGAAGTGTGCCGTGATCGACACAGTATTCAAGAACCGCTATGGCCTTGGATCCATTTTATTTCGCACGATACTAGTATAGAGTAATAAAATAGCTGTAGTAAATATACATCGACACACATCCGAGAGAGAGAGGCAAAACCTGCAATGAACAGCATATACAGACAAGTCTTATCGATTTTCAGGACCATCGACCATGCGCCCAACTCACTTTTGTACCTATCTATGTGTAGACTTTGCCCTTCCTTCTCTTTTGCTGTCCCGATCGTTTCTCGATTCCCCGAGATCGCAGTAGTTGATACACCATATAGGCGGAGGCATTTTATGTCTGCTCGGCGGTTGCCAGCTAAAAAAAAAAGGGAAGAGCCAAAAACCAATAGAGAGGGACGTCTTTAGAACGTGGAAAAAATAAGGAGCTTGAAGGCAAGTCAATCGAAAAATTAGATAGAGACAATGCGGTGAAGAAAAGAAAGAAACTTGCTTAACCACTTTCAACGTTTGTGATCGACACGTCCTCTATTTAGTCGATTGCATCGATGGGGAAAAAAAAAAAGGAAAAGTTATTCCCGATGCTCACATTTCTTGTATAAGGACAGCCGCACATAATTGAACACGGCACCATTGATTGCCAGTGTTGTCAAAATCTATTGCGATTTAAATCACAAATGATTTAAATCGCGATTTAAATCATTTTTTCATGATTTTGATTTTGATTTAAATCATTTTTAAATTTTGCGATTTTTGATTTGATTTATGCGAAAATAAATCGTTTTTAAAAATCAAAATCAGCGTTTTTTGGAAAAATATAAACTTTAATACAGATTACAGAATCTCCATCATTCTTTCTAAAATATAACGATCATTGTGGGAATTGCGCCTGATACTTTTAGTTTTGTACTGATTTTGTGAGAGCATGGGGCCAATTGAAACGCGGAGTTAATTGAAACAAAATCTAGCTCTTGGCGTCTGACAAAAATTTTGAAAATTGTTAAAGAATGTATTTTCTACAAAATTATACACTTTTTGTTGAATTAAATCAGTACTTTAGTCAGAGGGACAAAATACACGAAGTGTTTCATTTTAACCCATTCTACCCTACACTAATTTCCCTTGCTATCAATCAATTGCAAAAAAAAAAATACAAAAATAATTACGAGTTATTGAATGAAAATTACGAAGATTTCCCATTGCTTTGCTAACAAACATATGGTTATATTCGCAAAAATGTTGAGTGATTTTGATTTTGATTTTGAAATCGATTTAAATCGCATTTAAATCTTTTTATTTGATTTATGATTTAATAGCGTTTAAATCAATTCTAGAAAATGATTTGATTTGATTTAAGATTTAGATTTTAGCAATTTTGGCGAAATGATTTGATTTTGATTTAAATCAATTTTTCATTTGATTTTGACAACACTGTTGATTGCTGTTGGCGTGACGTTGTTTCTGTCCTTTCCGTTGCACACAGTGTCATGCGGTCGTCATGGTAGGTACATGACTTCCTTTTATGGATTTAAAAGAATGGATTCTGCCACGAACCGTATGCAGTGTATGCATATAAATAACAGTCCTCATGTACAAGTGCAATCACTTACTTGTAGGCCTGCGTTAGTTGTTTGGCGGGATTTCATATACTAATGACTCCATTACGGGATGTTCTATTAACTTTCTCTATGTGTCACACGGGTAGCAGACAAAATTAAGGAGACCACACCCATATCTGAAAATAAAAAAGAAATATGTCGATTAAAACACACAGAAAATAAATGAAAATCGATAAGCTCTGCACGTATTTTCTAAGGCTCAATTTTAGCTGCGTATATATATATTTGGTACGTGCTTGTGTTTGGCACAAAAGCGCTTCTAACGATAAACACATTCGTCAAGACTCCATTCAACTGTGTAATGAACCAAACTACTGTATACACTCGAATGACGTACGAATCCAAAGAGTTTTTCTGCACGTATAGGATACGGACAAGAGAGACAACGATCATCACGACAGCAACCTGGCTATTCTTTAAGTTTTTTTTAAGGGAATTTGAAAGAATTTCACCACGTTAAAGTTCTTTCAATGTAATTTTAAAAATTCTCGTGTACGACAAAGACGTGCTACAAATATTAGATTGATCATATGCGTGCGAATTTCCACTAATTGGCATTTGCACACATGAAAAGACTATCTAACATAGCACCACCTATTTATCTATAGAATGTTAGGATTATGTTAGGATTCTGACGTCAATATGCCAGCTGCTTCGGCATCAAAGGCTGCTGGCACATAATGGAAGAAAGGAGAAAAATAAATTAAAGAAATTGTAGACGAAATATATACGCCGGTATGAGAGACCATTATTTTGAGTGCTTGACGACGCCATCGAACGTCCCAAATAACGTGTACGGGGTATGTGGCTTCAGGCTACATAACACAAGAGAAAACTGTGAGTATCTTAAATAGTATATCCGCCTGGCGACGACATTCGCGGTTTTGTTTTCGGTGGTGAGAGTTACCCAAGTTTGATCTTGGTTAGCATCGACTATCATTTCCAATTAAAACTATGGCAACATGAACCCGCCTGTTGTCGAGCGGAAGGAGTGTAGCTCACCCTTGTTGTAATTTTGCCGTTGGACTATATTGGCACTACGCTAGATCTATGAAAAGTTTCGATTTTTTTTTTAAGATGTCAATAGCACATACAAAATGGGTACAGTTTTCTTTACTGCTGTTCTGTTTGGTGCACACTATAAAGGGACTCAAGGAGGCAATAAACAAGGGGAAATAAGAAAACCGAGGACAAATATTAAAAATGGAATTTCAGCCCCGTATTTCTATCCAGTAAGAAATGGCTTCGTCGTGTTTTGTTTTGAATGCAGACGATGTCTTTCCCTTTTGATTCCCCTTTTTATTTGACAATAAACTCATCTGCGCGTTCAATCTACTCGTGCACAACTAACTTTTTTGCCGCTAGCTATCAAAGTTTCTCCGATATTTAGTTCCCAGTGGCAGAGGATGATGGTTAAAGAAAGAAATTTACTTGTACTCTATGGAAGTCAAACAGGGACTGCTCAGGACCTCGCCGAAAGAATCGGCAGAGAAGCTCTTAGGTATGTAAGATAAGTACTTTCGTTATATGAATGATCAATAAATTTCGTAATGTTTTAGATTTAAATTTGAAGTCAGAGTTATTGAAATGGATGATTTTGAAGTTCAACACTTACCTGAACAAGCGTTTGTTGTGTTTGTCTGCTCTACTACTGGGCAAGGGGAAGAACCAGACAACATGAAGAAATTCTGGAGATTCCTCTTAAGGAAGGATTTGCCTCAGAGTTCTTTATTAGAGATGCACTTTGGTGTTCTAGGGCTGGGTGATTCATCCTATCAGAAATTCAACTTTGCTGCCAAGAAGTTACATAAACGACTTCTCCAGCTGGGAGCCAAAGCAATTCTCGATCCTGCATTGGGAGATGACCAACACGACATGGGGTTAGATGCTGCAATTAACCCTTGGTTGGAAAATTTTTGGCAAAAAACTTTACAAATGTTTCCTTTACCTGTGGGTGTTCAACCGCTGACTCCAGACTTTCTACCTCCTGCTAAATATTCAATTTTCCAAATTGACTCTATCAATTCAATGGCCATTCAATCATCTAGTCATCATCCTCCCATATCTGCCAAAAATCCATATCATGCTGTCATATCTCAAAACCTTCGAGTCACCTCTCCTGAACATTTTCAGGACGTTCGGCTCATTACGTTTGATTTGAATGAATCTGGTATAAGTTATTCACCTGGAGACGTTGTAATGGTCCAGTCACAAAACTCGGACGAAAAAATGGACATGTTCTTCCAAGTATTCCCTCAGCTCAACAGGCACCAGCGTTTGTCTCTAGGCTCCAACAAAGTTGAAACTAAATTGCCACCCGACTGGATTTTACCTGCCACTGGCTTCACCACCGAAGATTGTGCTCGTCGTTATTGGGATTTTCAGTCCATTCCTCGACGGTCTTTCTTTGAACTTTTAGCTCGCTTCAGCACTGACGAAATGGAACGCGAAAAATTATTAGAGTTTGTTTCATCCGAAGGCCAACAAGATCTATTCAATTATTGCAACCGACCTCGGAGAACAATGCTGGAAGTCCTTTATGATTTCCATAAATCTGCTGCCCAAGTTCCAGTAGAATACTTGTTTGATCTCATTCCGGCCATCAAACCCAGAGCATTTTCCATCGCTTCTAGTTTCAAGGTACTGACTCTATGGTAGTACCCGGCCACGTGCTGAAAAATGGCGCGTTTTCTTTTTTGTTTCCCTAGATGGGGATGAGTAAAGTCATTTTATTTCTCCTGTTTTCAACACCAACCCCCATCTATCGCTAGCTTGTTTGAATATCGATCTAAAAGAACTATTTCAACACGTGGCTTGGAAACATAACCATAGACTAACACACACACAAAAAAACAATATTTACTTGCGGTATTTTGGTATGTTTTTTTTTCCTCGTTCCAACAGACTAACCCGAAACAATTACAAATCCTCGTAGCCGTAGTCCAGTACAAGACAAAGTTATCGGAACCTCGCCGAGGCCTCTGTTCCACGTGGCTGAGCAGACTAGACCCTGGAGTCCAAATACCACTGTGGGTTCGTTCTGGGACATTGCGCTTTCCGACCGATCCCGTAATGCAACCACTTAAACAAAAGACGTAAAAACCTTTTATCTAAATATGATTTTCTCCTTTTTTTTTTATTACAGGCAATTCCAGTGATAATGGTAGGGCCTGGAACGGGCTGTTCACCTTTCCGTTCTTACATCAATGACCAAAGGTTGAGTTTGCATCCAGCTGATATTGAACGGGAATTGTACCTTTTCTTCGGCTGTCGGAATCGGACTCACGATTTCTTCTTCTCCGACGAATGGCTAGCGCTTGAAAAACAAGGAAGATTACATCTTTCCTGCGCTTTCTCTCGTGATCAGCCTGACAAAATGTAAGTATTTTTAACGGATGGTTTGACCATTATATTAACAATTGGTCATCACTTGACTGCACACAAATATCTCGTAGCATCCGGTGACACCCCGTCGCAACTGAGTGCACACAACATTCTCCAATGTCATCGCCTGTCTGTTTAATTCTTAATGTTTTTGACTCTGGTTTCAACTATTGCGTGGCTATAGATACGTTCAACACCGGATGAAAGAGCAAAGGTTATTGCTGCATCGGCTGTTGATCCATCAGCGAGCCTATGTCTTTGTAGCCGGAAACGCCAAGCAAATGCCCGATCAGGTGACGCAAGCTCTTCGGACGGCCTTGATGAACGAGGATGGCGCCAATGATGATGACTCCTGGACTATGGATAAAGCGGAGAGTTACATTGCAGAAATGGTCAAACAATCACGCTTACAGCTGGAAACATGGTCGTAATGAATTTGTGGAGGGCGATTGCATTTTCCTTCCCATCAGATAATTAAATGTAAAGTTTTCCCGTTGCGTTTTTTGTCTCTTTCCTACAACGCACAATCTACAGCTTGCACACGACACAAATGAAACAAACAATAAAACAAGAGATTCGACGTAGTATGTTCATCTTTGAGTTGTTGCGTAATAACACTAAAATGGATCAGGCGAAGGAAGAAGAAAATTTCAAACAATTACAACAGAATAAAGCATTTAAAAGGCGCGATGCGCCATCGAGTAGTAGACGGTCTCAACTGCCTTTTGCTAGTAAAATTTTACCTCTTTTCATCTTATTTACAAATGAAGGATGGGGAGGGGGATTATGGCTAGTCAAAAATGTATAACAGTTCATTAGGTAAGATCATCATTAATTTGAATCGTTCTGTTAACCCCCCAAAAAAAAGAGTAAAAGCTCAATGCTTTTCAATGAACGGTTCTAGAGAGACTGGCACTTCACCTCGATAGCTGATGCCATGATTCTTTATGACAGAGGCAGCCAAACATCGTAAACTTATGTACTGTAATGGGTGAATAGTGCATGTGGGCAGCTTGAGTAACATGCTGGCAGGGCGCTCGCCATCACCGTTGATTTGGTCAATATGACCACCCTGATGGAGCAATAATTCAACTAGACTCGAGTGATAGTTTTGGATTTTGGCAGCAGTATGAAGAGGAGTGTTGCGCTTTTGATCTAGGGACGAAACATCGGCCCCGCAATCAATGAGAAGCTGAGCTACCTTGACAGACGGAAAGAAGGTACCCTGTGGCTCATCAAAATAAGTGCTGCTTTTAATTGTGTTGTCCCGATTGGCGGCAAGATGCAGCAGAGATTCTCCGTTTGAGGTTCTTGGGTCTATCCGTACCACTCGACAAACGAGTTCAATTAGTCTGGCCTTGTCCGTTCGATTCGAATCGATCGATGTC